>NC_080379.1:40238642-40547264 GCF_014773155.1 Arachis stenosperma | reverse complement strand
GAGAAGGAGGATAGAGAGAGAAGAGGAGAGAGAGGAGGATGAGGAGGAGAGAGAGAAAGAGAAAGAAGAGAAGAGGAGGAGGAGGAGAGAGAGGAAGAGAAAGAAGAGAGGAGAAAAAAGAGTGCAAGGAAAGAGAGAAGGAGAAAGAGAGAGGGAGAAAAATTGAGAGAGACAGAGAGAAGGAGAGAGAGAGAAAGAGAGAGAAAGAGAAATGGGAGAGAGGGATAGGAGAGAGAGAAAAATGAGAAAAAGGGATAGAGAGGGAGAAAAGGAGAGCGAAAGAAAGGGGAGAAGAAAGAGGGGCAGGGGAGAGAGAGAGAGGAGTGAGAGAGAGATGGAGATAGGGAGAGAGAGGGGAAGAGAGAGAAAGGAAAAGGTGGAGAGAGAGAGGAAGAAGAGAGGGGGGGAGAAAGGGGGGAGCGAGCGAGAGAAAGAGAAAGGAGGGAGAGAGAGAGGGAGCAAAGAAGAGAAAGAGAGAAAGAGGGGAAGGAGAGAGAGAGAGAGAGAGAGAGAGAAGGAGAGAGGGAGAGAGGACAGAGAGAGAAGGAGAGAAAGAGGGAGGAGAGAGAGGGGGAAGAGAGAGAGGGGGAGAGGAAAGGAGAGAGAGAGAAAGAGGAAGAGGGATAGGCGAGAGAGAGAGAGAATGAGAGAAAGGGATAGAGAGGGAGAAAAGGGATAGAGAAAGAGAGAAGAGCGAGTGAGGGAGAGAGAGAGGAAGACAAAGATAGGGGAGGAGAGAAAGAGGGGAAGGGGAGAGAGAGGGAAAAGGAAAATAGAGAGGAGGAAGAGAGTGAAAGGAGGAGGAGAAAGGGAGAGAAGAAGATAGAGAAAGAAAGAGAGAAAGGAGAGAGAGGGAGAGGAGAAGAGAGAGAAAAAAGAGAGAAAGGAGAGAGAGGGGAGAAGGAGAGAGTGAAGGAAGAAGAGAGAGAGAGAGCAGAAGAGGAAAAGGAGAGAGAGAGGAACAGAGAGAGATAGAGAGAGGGAGAGAGAGGGGGGAGAGAGAGAGGGGGAGGGAGGAAGGGAGGGAGAGAGAGAGAGGGAGGAGGGAGGGAGGGAGAGAGAAAGGGAGAGGAGAGTGAGAGGGGAGAAGGGAGAGAGAGTGTGGGGAGAGAGAGGGGAGAGAGAGAGGGAAAGAAAGAGGGAGAGTGTGAAAACTAGTTTTAGCCTATAAACCAGTTTAAACTGGTTTTTTTAATTAAAACCAGTTTTATTTTTATGAACTGGTTTAAACTAGTGCACTATATTATAAACTGGTTTAGAACCAGTTTCATATGTGACAAAGCAGTTTGGTTCAGTTTTTAAACCATTTAAAATGGTTTAGTGCAGTTTCAGTTCAGTTTATAGAAAAACTGAACCATGCACACCCCTAACAACAACCAATTGAAACAATATTGTAAGTTCGAACATTTAGAATTCATGAAAATTCAGACCATTCCCTTGTTAAATAAGTTTCATCATCTGCTATTCATGCAATGCGGCAATATAGAATTGTCACACCAAGAATATAAACTGACCCTTATTCCTCTCAATGTCATTTCATTAATGCAAAAGAAGGCCTATAATTTTTGAAAAAAAATTACAATATATTATAAAACTATTTTAATTACAAAAAAGGTTAAAATAAAAAAATTGAATCACCGAGTTTGACACGAATTTACCAAAATTGAATTTAAATAATTGAGGGAATTCAATCTCATTATGTGCTCCACTTCAAAAATTTTCGGACAGACGTAGAAAACACGGAGGGGATGAAACTTGAACTTGGCCTATAAAGCTCCATGGAAACAATTCCTCAATAAAAAATCGAGCTCCTCTCAAGAAAATAACCAACTTTACCCACATTTTATTAAGTTGGTCATAATATGTGAGTAGATCCAACCATTCTTCAGTAAAATAGAGTTTACTACCCTTTCGTTGGACATTTACATCCATGTAGTTAGAACCTGAATCAGTGAATACAACTCGATGTGGTAAAAGACAATTGCACTGAAACATTAGACGAAAAGAATAAGTTAGAGTAAGATCAATCATTATTAAATTATTAAAAGAATAATATACTGGAATGTGTATATAAAAAATACCAAAAATACTTATAAATTGTATCTTAAAAGGATCAACTCCATGAAAAATAAAGAATACATTCTTATTCTATAAAATAGTAAAAGAAGAATAATAAATTAAAAAAAATGAGTTGACTCTCATATCTAAACTCATGAACCACAAAAAAACTATATATAACCTTTATTAGAACAAAAATAATTATATAATTTAATTATTATTAGGTAATTTTTTTATTATTTACGTTATACATCGTATATTTATTTTGTTAAAATTATAAGATTTTATCATATCATCATTAGAATTATAGATTTTTATCGTGATTAGAATAATTTGTGCCATTATCATATCATATTATTATTATTATTATTATTATTATTATTATTATTATTAAAAAGACTTATAAGTATAAAATAACCGTGCATTGAAATGAATTTTATCATGATTAGAATAACACATGCCATTAGCATATTATTATCATATCATATCATATATTTGTAAAATAAATGGGTCATCATTAATATAGTAATTTGCCACTAATAAAATTTATTGCACAATGAATAAGAATCAGAATTGTATCAATATAATTAAAATTAATATAATTAAAAATATTTTTAATTGATAATTAATTTAATAATATTAAATATTAATTTTATATAATTATAATAAAAATAATTTTTTTAAATTAATATAATTATGTATTATTCATTAAATACTAATTGTAATATAATTATAATAAAGATATTTTTATAAAATAAATTTAGAAGAGAAAATTCAGAGGCGGAGCCAGGTATAAGGAAAGGGGGGCAACGGTCCCCCCTAATTTTAATTTTTTACATGTAAATTATATTTAAATTTCAGTTTAGCCCCCCTTAAAATTTTATTTTAGTCTTATTTTATTGTGTAAATATTTTTTGTCCCCCTCTAATATTTTATCTAGCTCCGCCCCTGATGAGAAAATAATGTATTCATTTTGGAGGAAAAAAAAACTCACAAAAAAATAATACCTCACCTTCATTAGTTAAGAGAAAAATCAGTTTTAGTATATTAAATAGATAGATTCAATATAATTAAATATCATAAATATATATATTTAAAAAGAAAAAAAAACAAAATTTATTTATTTGCCATCTACGTGTTTATGATGTAATGAACTTTAAAATAAAATAAAAACTAAACATTATTTCATTCTCTAAGAAAATACTTAAAAGTTAAAACACATGATTTCGAATAAATCAAATCATTTTCTTTTTCCAGTCAATTCAAATCTATATATTTAATTTACAAATCAATCAATCAATTTATTTCTATTTATATAATATTTTAATTTTAATTTTAATTTAATTTATTCGAAATACATAATAGTAATTAATTAATATCAGATTGTGTAACTATATATAAATAATGCAACAAAACAGTGTTGTATTGCATTAGATAAACTTAAGAATTATTGATCGACGTAGTATTTGTTTTCTCGGAAACAAGAATGGTTGCTATGAACAACAAAATTATCAGCATATTTTTTTTCCTTGCCCTCATTTTTCAATGTAAGTACTTTTTTATTTTTCAAATGCATGAGTTTTTACTCTGTTCCTTTTTTTTTTCCCATTTTATTAACATGTGGGAAAATTTCAAATTATATATATATATAAATTTATCAAAGATAAAAAATTTGAACTTATGATATTTTAATCGAGTACGAACAGATTATGTCATTTGAGTTATAATTCCTTGGTTATATAATTTGTTTGACAGAAGAAGAAACATTTTATTTATAAAATAGTCATACGATATATATATATATAATTGAAAAATATCAAATTCAAGTTTAAAAAAGAAAACCAAACATTGTTTATGCAACCAGGGAATTGAAAAACTAAACCAAAATAAAGGCAACCGATACAATCAGGGAAAAAAGGGAATGAGGCTAAAGGATAGATAAGGGAAACAGAAAGAGTGTTCGAAAAGAAATAGAGGTGGGAGAAGAGAAAACACATAAAGGAATTAAGGAAACAGGAGAAAGAAGAGAGGAAAGAGAAGAAGGTAAAGGGAGGATAGAAAAAGTGGAAAAAGAAGGTGCGAAAAGGAGAGGGAGGATCATTGCTACCTTACAAAGATAATGGCGGCTGTTGCCCTCTAAGTAAAATCTCCTGTGCTTTATAGCCAAGGCGGTTTGCTCAAATTAAAATAGATGTATATTTAAATTCTATATAATTATAATGACTATATTACATATATATTAAAAATTAGCCATTATATATTAAATATAAACTATGTATTAAAAAAATGTGAAATATATATATTTTATGACTAATGATTTTAATTTGTTTTATTATTTTGGTGCAAATATTTGTATATCTCAGGCTATGATGCGTGCAAATTGAGTGATCTTAAGATACATCAAGAAAAAACAGGAGCCCAAGTACAGAAAAAGCCAGAGTGGAAAGTTAATATAACCACTGATTGTAGATGTAGTTATCCTAATGTGTTTCTAAAATGTGTTGCATTTCAAACCGTGGAGCCTATTGACTCTTCAATTTTGACTTTTAAGGGTCCATTCTGTGTTCTTGATAAAGCTGTCTCTAGATCTCACCCTATTATCTTCAAATATGCATGGGATACCGTTTATCCCTTTACTATTGCTAACGCAGAAATTGCTTGCTCTTAATTTTCTATTGCGCATAAATCTCTTTGTGTACTTATATTATCTAATAAAGGAATGAAAGTTTCATTCTCATAAAAAATTCCTTTAAGAAATAAATCTAAAATAAAAATAAGAGTGAAAAAATATTTTAGAATAAAAACAGCTAAATTGTTTGAATATGACAAAACTATAAGTATTTTTTGTATAAAATTATATATGATCATGAGTAAAAAATTATATGATATTATCGTAAGATTTTTTAATGATTAATTATGTTGAGATTTTTAACGACTATAAGATTTATATCATATCATTTTAATAATTATGTTGGTTTTTTCTTATATCTTCATAGACAATATATATATATATATATATATATATTGCTTTATTTATAACCCATGAGTGTATGTTCTAAAGTCAATGTCTTTTGTAATATTCATTTATTTATTTATTTAACCTATTTCATATATTAATAATGTTTTCTTTTATCTAAATGGATCCTTTCACGAAAAAAATTAGAATTCTATCATTTTATATTAATTCATCAATAATTTATTCCTTTAATTATATAATAATTACAATATAATTATATTTTATCTCAATTATTTACAATACATTCCATCCATAAAATTTCATCTCAAATGACACATCCAGCGATATATAATTCACCAAATCTTTATACAATATTTTGATTATTGTATATTTTTTCTTTCCAACTATTAAACTTATATCAATAGTTTGAGAATTATGTTACTATTTTTCATTTAATATATCATTATTTTCTATTACTCAAATCAATGTTCATTATTATCATTGTCGTCGCCTTTGTCGTTGTCATGATCGTTGATTATTATTTTATTGTTGTTGTTAATGTTTTTTAGTTATTTTTAATTTCATATTATTTTGTAAATATATATAAAAACCATTTAAAAACTTTTTAATATGCTTTTTTCTCACAAATTAATAATGGTAAAAAATTTTATAATTAGAATCAATTATGCTAAATAACTAAAAGAATGAGAATATAATCAATTAAAAAGAATAATTTTGTCATGTGATTTAGATATACTGATAGTGATAGTTAATCAGGAAAGAAATAATTATCAACAATGAGATTTAATACATTACTTTATCAAAAAAATTAATCACATGATATATTAAAAATATAATCAATTATTAGAGATTCGACTTATAAAAAAATTAATTGGAAAAGTAACCAAAATATAATGGGAATGAATTTCGGATATAGAGAATTTTATAAGTAGGGTTAGAAGGAAAACTTAATAATATGGAATGTTTTGGTGCGAATTATGAAATTAGTTCTCTCTATGGAATTTAGATTTTCTAAAGTTTGAATTTTATTTTAGAGAATAAAGTGTGAACTTCTATCCTTGAATAATTTTTCTTTCA
This sequence comes from Arachis stenosperma, assembly GCF_014773155.1. Lineage (NCBI taxonomy): Eukaryota > Viridiplantae > Streptophyta > Magnoliopsida > Fabales > Fabaceae > Arachis > Arachis stenosperma. The sequence goes on along the minus strand of NC_080379.1, from coordinate 40,541,152 downwards.
TATTTATTTTTGTTCCATCTATAAAATAAATGATGAGAGATTATACTTTATTCTCTAAAGTGAAATTCAAACTTTAGAGGATTCAAATCCCTCTCTATAAATCTATTTAAGAAAAAATCAATCACAAAATATAATTAGAAAATAAATAATGTAATTCATTTGCATGTTTATTTATGAAAAGAATGAAAACTAAAGATGTAATCGAGATATAATAAAAATAAAAAACAAGCATATATTTGAACAGATGGGATTTAATGAAAATTTGATGCCAAAAAGCATTTTGTTATAAGTTTTTGAATAAGTTATTTCATATTCATGTATTTAAAGAAAGAATCAATCCCTTTATATAATTTAAAAAATTAATCAATCATGGATATAAATATTTGAATATATAAAATTGGGAAAATTTGATAATGTAACATATTTTTATGTGAGTGTTTCAATCACTTTAAATTTTTTATTTAAATTAATTAAATATATTATTTATTGAAATTCGTAACACAAATAATATTTATTGATATACACAACATATGATGGAGTGATATAATGTGGTTCATGACATAAATGGTGATTGTAGGTCGTTCTCTTCGATCTCGTAGGTAGTCCTGTTGGCAGCAAGACCAATTCACTTTACCCAACCTCGATAATAATGTCGAAGAGGACGATAGGGAGTTTGATTCGGATTATGTTGCAAAAATCAAGTTGTCCAACAAGAGTGATTTCTCTAACGAGTATGCACTATAAACTTCAACTGGTGGAGATGTTCAATTTCTTCTTCCTCCTCTTTTGGCCATTCCACACTTATCAAAAATTCCAAGTCATTATTACACTCTGAATTTGGACGCAATGTAGCTAGATGATCCTTTCAACCTTGGTGATGGAAAAGATTACAACACGGATGACGATATAGAATTTCGGATGGGCCATAGGTTCAAGAGTATGGATGTTGTTCTAATGGAAGTGAAGAACTACAACATTTGAAGCAACGCTGAAAACAGAGGTTTAGAGTCGGATAGGCTGAAATACCATTATTGGTACAAGCAATTCTTTACTAAATATCCATGGAGTGTTCGTGTAGTACTTTGATAGAATTTGAACTACTGTTACAAGTTGTCCTTTGCCCTTTATGAAATTAACAAGTAAATATTGATTATTTTATATATTAGATGATGAGATCTATGAGTAAATTTATAGGGAGGTATGTAAGTTTGGGGAGCCACATATCTATTTGTTGCCAACCATGTCTCAAGATCATGCTCAGTTAGATAATGGTTTGATTTGTACTGTCATCCTACCAATAATACATGTTGATTCCTCTATCTATCCTAGTGTTACAAAGTGCAGTGCAACAGAGTTATCATTTCAAGCCATCTTATCAACAAGTGTAAATGGCAAAACAGAAGGCGATTGCTCAGATTTACAGTGATTGGAAAAAAGTTGTATAACAAATTCTCATCCTATTATAAGTTTTGCAAGAATGCCTCCCTAGAACCATACACGATTGTATTGCTGTTGTAACAACCCGATTTTTGGCAGGTCCGGATCACTGCCAGTCGTCAGGTGTTACTTTTCAGTAGCTTTATAATACTTTAAACTCGATAATATTTACTACATATGAGCATTTCGTACTAACAAAATCGCGTATCTTAGCTTATTTTTATCATATATCTTTCTTAACAAACCTATTAACAAAACTATAAACATCTTCAGAGATATATAATATAAAATAAACACCAAACTAACAGTAAAATTAAAGTAGCAATAAGAATACAGAAAATTTTTCATACATATATACGTCTTAAGTTAGTTCATACAATATATATACATATATATATATATATATGTATATATATATATATATAGACTTATATACAACTAATAACTTTCCAGAATACCTGGTTCATATAGAAAATCCTAAACTGGTACCCCGACTAACAAAGAAAAGAAAACATCAAGTTCTATCCCTCAAAAAAATGCTACAAAAGTGAGAGAAAGCAAAGTCTAAGGAATAAAGATCATCTATCCTACATTCTTCTCATCATCGGGGCACAAGTCTGTAGGCATCATCTCAGGACTAGTCTCGAACATCTCCTGTAGGGTCTGAAAATACATGCTCCTTCGGTACCCTTCTGAATATAACTCCAGTGGCGACAATCAAGTTGGAATCCTCCATCTGGGAAAAAAGAAAAAGGAAGGGGTGAGAACCTATATGGTTCCCAGTAAGGCGACATCGTGAAAATATGTTTCTCTTGTGAAACCTAGAGTTCTAACTCTTTCGTAATAACTCACTTGCTAAATCCCTCGACTACTTTTGTATCCCGGCTCTAACATAACTCTATCTTGGCATCTTTCGTTGGGGTTAATGCCACTCCTTATGCTATTCTCTATGACTATTGTTCTTAGTTTTACTATCTTAATCTAAGCCTTGGAGAACTTGTGATTATACAACTTTAAATACAAGCAGGAATCAGAGAATAGAAAATTAACAAGAAGCAGATAGCATGTAGCAGAAAGAATGAACAATAAACAATCACAATCAAATGCGCAAATGATAAACCGTTATTTTATGGTTTATCTTGTGCTCAATTGAGTAGATTTTATCAATATTTCATACACTTGTTCATACAAAATGCATGGCTTTACATTCTCCTTTTTGACTTTGTGCTATAATTGAAAATATGCTTCTTTGGCCTTATATTTGCTAATATTAATTCCCTCTTATTACCATTAGATGCCGTGATATATGCGTTAAGTGATTTCAGGAATTACAGGGCAGGAATGACTTAGAGGATGGAAAGGAAGCATGAAAAAGTGGAAGGAATACAAAAAACTGAAGGAATTGCCAAAGCTGTCAGCCTGACCTCTTCGCACTCAAACGGTCATAACTTGAGCTATAGAAATCCAAATGACACGGTTCCAGTTGCGTTAGAAAGCTAACGTCCGGAGCTTCGCAACGATATATAATTTGTCATAGCTTCTCTGAAGCCAGACGACGCAAACGCATGGATCACGCGGATGCATGACCCGGCAAAAACCCAATCTATGCGTGTGACTTTGCAGCGACCTGTACGAACCAGAAATTGCTGGGGGCGATTTCTGGGCTGTTTTTGACCCAGTTTTTTTTGCCTAGAAAACACAGATTAGAGACTATAAAGTGGGGAATGCATCCATTCAGGAAAAAAGAAGCTGATAATTCACAATTTTTAGTTTTAGATGTAGTTTTTCTAGAGAGAGAGGCTCTCTCCTCTCTCTTAGAATTTAAGATTTATGATTTCTTTTAGGATTAGTATTTCTACTTCTCAATTTCCAGGTTCAATGTTCCTTTTATTTATTTTTCCAATTTAATTTATGAACTTTTCCATGTTAGATTTGATTTCTTTTATTAATGCAATTTGAGGTATTTCAGATATATGATTTTTATCTAGCTTTCTATATTCTTGGCTTTGGTTGAGTAATTAGAGACTCTTGAGTTATCAAACTCTTTTGTTGATTGATAATTGGAAGTTACTAATTGACTTGAATTCCACTAACTCCAGTCTTTCTTTGGGAATTGACTAGAACTTAAGGATTCATATTGATTTATCCACTTGACTTACCTTCATAGTTAGAGGTTGACTAAGTGGAAGCAACGAGCAATTCTCATCACAATTGATAAGGATAACTAGGATAGGACTTCTAATTTTCATACTTTGCCAAGAGTTTTCTTAGCTATTAATTTATTTTTCTTGTCATTTAAATTACTTGTTCCTTATTTCAAAAACCCAAAATAAAATATATCTTTTTCCATAACCAATAATAAATCATACTTTCCTGCAATTCCTTGAGAAGACGACCCGAGGTTTGAATACTTCGGTTATTTATTTTTATTGGGTTTGCTTAAATGACAAGCAAAACTTTTGTAAGAAAGGATTCTCTGTTGGTTTAGGAACTATACTTACAACGCGATTATATTTGTGAATTTTTTTACCGATAGAAATCCGATAGCCAAAATGGCGCCGTTGCCGGGGAATTACAAATGTGTGCCTTATTATTGGTTATTGTAAATATTTTCTTTTGCTGTTTATTTGTTTTTGCTTTTATTTTTTATTTTAATTTTTATTAGCTACTATGAGTTCTCACCCCTTTGGCTATGAGTTTGGTTCAAACTATGTTGCAGGAAATAGAAGCTACAATGAGAACATGCATCAAGGTTGGGACACTCAAAGATGGGAGGAGCCACAAGGATTTGATCAACCCTTTTGGCAACAATCACCTCCAATGGACTATCAACAACCATTCTGTGATATCGATGCATATCAAGGCAATGGTTATGGTGGACCTTTCCGTGACAATCAACACCCACCACACTATACCTATGAGCCCCCTCTTCAACATAACTTTGAACCACCATACTTGCAAGCCGCTTTCCACCATTCACCTCCATATGACCCAAATTCTTATCCACCATACCAACCACCATATGAGCCATACTTGGAACTACCACCTCAATATACACCCTCTCCATATCCTTATCAAGAAGAACCACCTCCGTGTTATGAGCCCTCTCTTCCAACAAATGAACCCTCCTATCCACCCCAACCCTTCATAGAGAACACACTTACCTCTCTCATTTGTCTCACCTCTAAACTCCAAAATCTTATATCCCGCATGGACCAACCCTCTACCTCCAATATTCAACCCTCAAGCTCTAGTGCGCTTCCATTTCAACCACATAAAGATCCACTCATCCCATCACCACCCGCCATGGAAAAGCACCCACATCCACCAACCCAAGAGCAAGATGATCCCAATGATGCTATTGACATAGAACAAGAAAGAAAGGATCATCTTAGGGACGCAATGGATTGGTTGCACGCAGCCTTATTTCCAGAGGAGCAAGAGGAGGCCCAAGATGTGGAAGTAGGAGAGACCCTTGAAGATGAAGGAGTAGTTGAAGGGAGCTATCATGGAAAGGAAATCATCAAGGAGGAATACGATTTTATGTTAAAACAACTGGATGAAGCTGCAATAGTTAAAAAGGAAGTTATTGAGAACTTAGGAGATGCGGAACCTCCATTTGAACCTCAACTCATGGAGCCTCCTTCCAAGACGGTTGAATTAGATGTTGAGGAGGGTGTACAACCTCCAAGACATATCATGGTTGAAGACTTGGAAGAGGTTGATCAAGAGATGGAGATTCAAGAAGAAGAAGTACAACCTACCATGCCCTTGGTAAGCAATAAAGAAGAGATTGAATTGGAAGAAAGCTACCAAGAGAAAGAGGTTGAAATTGAAGAAGCTTGCAAAGAGGTGAAGGAATTCAAAGAAGAGCACAAGGGAGTGGAGCTTGCAAGACCACTGGAAACACCTCTCCCAAAGCCAATACCATCCAATATAACATTCAAGTGGGTAAAATTCTTATCCTTAACCTTTACTTTCCCACTTGAATATGGGCTACTGGAGACGGATGGTCAACTTAGAGCTCTCTGTGGCTTTAAGAGTAAGAGGGAGATGGTTAGTGATAAGAGTTATCATGCAAGGTTCAATATGGTTGCATGCTCCAAATTGAAGTGTAGGGTTTGGTGTAAAGCTCATTTGAATGGGTCTAGGGAGCTGTTTGGATGCCTTAGTGTGAATTCAGAGTGCTTGCCACCCAGATGGAACCATGATTATCAACTTGAAGACGGGTGTAGAATCAAGATTTGGGATCCCGGCATAATAGAAGATCAAATTTGGGAGCTCAAAGCTTGTGAAGAACTCCATCAAAGCTTGAGAAATTTACTTGGTATTGATAGAGCTTATTGAAAGTCTAAGCATTGGTGGAAGTTTCAAGACGAGTTCAAGCACAAGCCACCATGACAAGGAGCTCACCAAATGTCCAACTTAAGGACTTTAACTAAAAGTGTTAGGTGGGAGACAACCCACCATGGTATGGTCGTTCCTTTTTCAATTTCAATTTTTATTTTGTTTTGTTTGTTTTTAAGTTTTATTTTATTCTATTTTATTGAACCTAGAATTATGTATAACATACACATCCGCATTGCATTCTGCATACTGCATCAAAAAAAAAAAGAAAATTTTGCACGCGACGCATCCGCGCCATACGGGCATTTAGAAGAAAAGATATTTGAACAGAAAGTCACGCGGGAGCGTGGCTGGAAGCGTGCCTTAGGCACCAAATCAAGTCACGCGAACGCGTGACTTACGCGTCCGTGTCACTTGAAAATATCGCCAATCACGCGAATGCGTGACCCACGCGTCCGCGTCAGCTGCGCCGCACATCTTATCCAGATCAGCGCCACTTATATTATCTTTTCTTTTCTAATCCTAATTTCTTCTATCTTTTTTCTTTCTTCTTTATATCTTACTTCATCCCTTTAACTTCTCATCCTTCTTCACTTTCATTCTATTTTCCTTAATTTGCATACTTTCATTCATTACATTTTAATTTTGTGCATATTTTTATTTTCTTTTCTAAATTTATTATTTTTTCATTGGTGTTAAATTTTTCTATTCAACTGTTGCATCTTTTCTTGCACTACTCTGGTGCTTCATGACTTGTTTTATTCTGATTAAGGTAATATTATTTAAGTCACTGCTAATCTTTTATGATACTTGTACTCCTTTTGCATTGACATAAATCTATATTGTCTTTCATTACCCACACTCTCTTTACTATTGTTGCAAATTTTTGCAACATTGATATGCCATTTGCTTCCACTGTTTTCTCACTTGCATGTTGTAGCTACCATGTAATTAAGACCCTTATTATTTCGCATTAACACCCATATTTTATTTGTTTTTTATCTTTGTTTCTGGGTTACTTTTCTTCTTTTCCTCTTCTTTCAGGATGGCCACCGAGGAAGGGAAAGGAGAAGCTTCTATATGGGGCGACAGACAAGTCCACCTGCACAATCTTTGGAGAAAAGCGTCAGTTGGAGCCACCCATCCACTTGCACATCTTAGCATGCACCGAGGACGGTGTAATCTTTAAGTGTGGGGAGGTCGATACCGACTTTCATGGGTTAGTTACTTCATATTTTAACACCAATGCTTAATTTTCTTTGTTAAATTAGTTGTTGCATTTGCATGTTTGTTTGATTTTTTGCATATTTTACCACTTGGTTGAAGTAATATTTTCTTTTTCAAGAAACTTTTTATAGTATTTCACTAATTTGAATTAAACTTTTTGAAAAACTTGTTTGAAGAAATTTTATTTTGGAACATGGTTTTTGAGCCATAGAACACACAAAACCCGTGAGATTTTGAGCCTATTTGATTGGTTATATTTTATCAACCAATATTTTATTTTTGGTGTGTGTTATTCTCTCTAAAATTGTGATCTTTGTCTTGCTTGATTCTATATTTCTATTGTTTAATGTATGCATGCACTTATATGATTGAGGCCTTATTTCACTAAGCTTACATACCCATATGGCCTTACCTTTCATTATCCTTTGCAAACCAATTTGAGCCTATTTTACCCCATTTTAGCACATCATTAACTCTAAGCGAAAAATAATAATGTCCTTAATTTGAATCCTTAGTTAGCTTAGACTAGTGAAAGTGTTCATGATTTAAGTGTGGGAAAATTAGGATTGAAAACATTTGGTTTGAGAATTGGGTGTTGTGTATTCTTGTGAAAATGTGCAAAACAATAATTGAGCATATATTCTTGCATTCAATATCTTAATCGTATGCATTGAGAAAAACAAAAGAAAAGAAAAATAAAAAGAAAAATAAAAAAGGGAGAGAAAAAGAAAAGAAAAAGAGCAAATAATAAAAGGGGGACAAAATGCCCCAAGTTAAGTAATAATATCAATGCATATGAGTTGTACTTAAATTTGGGATGCATGAATGTGTGGTAAACATCGTTAATGGGCAGTTAAATTTTGCATTGTAATTACATGGATTGTCCTAAGTTAGGTGGGAAGTTTAGGTTAATTAAGGATTCAGATTTTAGTCCACTTGACCAAATACAATCCTACCTTGACCTTGACCGCATTACAACCCTTAAAAGACCTCTTGATTTGTGTATTGGTGCATTAAATTTTTGTTGATTGTTAGATAAAGAGCAAGCCTTAGAAATCAAGATTAGTAGAGAATTGAGAGAATTGAACCTCAAACACCTGAGTGATTAGAGTGTATACACTTCCAGTGAGGGTTCGATGCTCGATTCCTTGTTCCCTGCTTTCATGAGCTATTTTCTTTTACAAGTTTACTTGTACTTTATTTTGTGATTTAAATTAGTGAAATCTAGTTCATATTTGTTCTTAAAAGATTTGTTTACCTTTAACCAAGTAGATAAAAGCATTTTGCATGTATTTGCATTCATATAGATAGGTTGCATTTCATAAGTTTTACCATTCCTTTTCACTCTTTTATAGCTTCTCTTAAGCTTAACATGAGGACATGCTAATGTTTAAGTGTGGAAAGATTGATAAACCGCTATTTTACGGTTTATCTTATGCTCAATTGAGTGGATTTTATCAATCTTTCATACACTTGTTCATAAAAAATGCATGGCTTTATATTATCCTTCCTGACTTTGTGCTATGATTGAAAATATGCTTCTTTGGCCTTATATTTGCTAACATTAATTCCCTCTTATTACCATTAGATGCCGTGATATGCGCGTTAAGTGATTTCAGGGATTACAGGGCAGGAATGGCTTAGAGGATGGAAAGGAAGCATGCAAAAGTGGAAGGAATACAAGAAATTGAAGGAATTGCTAAAGCTGTCAGCTTGACCTCTTTGCACTCAAATAGTCATAACTTGAGCTACAGAGGTCCAAATGATGCGGTTCCAGTTGCGTTGGAAAGCTAACGTTTGGGGCTTCGCAACGATCTCTAATTTTCCATAGCTGTTCTGAAGCCAAGCGACATGAACACGTGACTTTGCAGCGACCTGTACGAACTAGAAATCGTTGGGGGCGATTTCTAGGCTATTTTTGACCCAGTTTTTTGCCCAGAAAACACATATTAGAGGCTATAAAGTGGGGAAATGCATCTATTCAGGAAAAAAGAAGCTGATAATTCTCAATTTTTAGTTTTAGATGTAGTTTTTCTAGAGAGAGAGGCTCTCTCATCTCTCTTAGGATTTAGGATTTAGGATTTCTTTTAGGATTAGAATTTCTACTTCTCAATTTCCAGGTTCAATGTTCCTTTTATTTATTTTCCCAATTTAATTTATGAACTTTTCCATGTTAGATTTGATTTCTTTTATTAATGTAATTTGAGGTATTTCAGATATATGATTTTTATCTAGCTTTCTATATTCTTGGCTTTGGTTGAGTAATTAGAGACTCTTGAGTTCTCAAACTCTTTTGTTGATTGATAATTGGAAGTTGCTAATTGACTTGAATTCCACTAACTCCAGTCTTTCTTTGGGAATTGACTAGGACTTGAGGATTCATATTGATTTATCCACTTGACTTACCTTCATAGTTAGAGGTTGACTAAGTGGGAGCAACGAGCAATTTTCATCACAATTGATAAGGATAACTAGGATAGGACTTCTAATTTTCATACCTTGCCAAGAGTTTTCTTAGCTATTAATTTATTTTTCTTGTCATTTAAATTACTTGTTCCTTATTTCAAAAACCCAAAATAAAATATATCTTTTTCCATAACTAATAATAAATCATACTTCCCTGCAATTCCTTGAGAAAATGACCAGAGGTTTGAATACTTCGGTTATTTATTTTTATTGGGTTTGCTTAAGTGACAAGCAAAAATTTTGTAAGAAAGGATTCTCTGTTGGTTTAGGAACTATACTTACAACGCGATTATATTTGTGAGTTTCTTTACCGATAGAAATTCGATCGTCAGCAAACAACTTATGATGCATGCCTGTTCCTAGTACAGGCCATAAGCTCATGCATCGGTTGTCTACCCGCGACCCGATGTTACTCGGAGCAAACCCTGAATATGGTTTTCTTACTGTGTCAGTCAGACACATCGGTATCATCTTGGGCGAACCCATGTCAGTTAGGATACCTCGGCATCACGGTTACCCGTGTTAGTTAGGCCTCATCATAATAACATTTCAATGTACATCATAGTAGAAAACAGTGCTATAATTTAGGCAAACATTCCCGCATTAGAAACCTTAGCCTATCAATTAGGCAGGCACTTTCGCATTAGCAATTTGGCACGAAGGCCCATTTAAACATACAATATTCAATTATCTTTTTTGTTCATTGTTTCTCATTTCCTTTCTTTTCATCATGCCTCTGCATCACCTTATAAATACACACACCTCTGCATCACCATATTACTAAGCATACCTCCGTATCACTTTTTAACTTTAAATCTTCCTAGGGACAACTTACATTCTTATTCATTTTCCTGACTTGTCTAGCCTAATACCTTCTTGGCGACCAATTTTCTATTTGCTAATTAATATAACAAACAGACTCAGATTCGAGCAAACCTTTTGTCCACGCATTCGTATCGAACTCAAGTTTCATTTGGTTTAAGTTTTAGAGCATTCTCATTTTCAGAACAAAAGTTATGCATATTCGATTTTGAGAGGTTTCTATTTGCTTAACCGGTAAACCGGTTAACTTCCAAAGTGCATAACTAATTTTCTAGAATATCCATGGCTCTGAAATTTAAAATGAATGAAGTAGACACCATAGAATTTCATTTGGTTTTGATCTCATCACAAAATCTTTTCTGCATTAGGAGATATATGTCAAGGAATTCATTGTTCTAAGTTTGTAAATCCTGTTTAGCCTTTAGTGAGCAGTAAAATGTTAAAGCCTATAACTTTTAATCCAGAGCTTCTAAAATTTTGAACTTTTGAGGGAACAAAGTAAAAATTATGTGTTTCACTCAATTTGAAGTTTAAGATCAATACCAGTAACTCACACAAGTCACTGAAATTATCAACGAGTTTCAGAATTGCATGTCAATAAAACAGTGAACCTTTCATTTTGTAAATTGCGTATTTAATTCTATTAAAGTGGGATTATCCCAAAATTTGGATACACTATTTTTCACATGCCAATATTCTTACTCTCTTTGGTTTCAACCCAAAAACTCATTAGAACCAAAAGTTGTGTATGTTGGAAGTTGCTACTGGATTAATTCAAAAGCAAATTTTCCAACAGAAACTATTTACTTTCAAACATTTTTGTCTTCCAACCTACCCATAAAAATTTTTTGAGATTTTTAGAGGATGATCTGACTTTATCAAGGATTACCAAAAAATTATTACACAATTTTTGAGTGGCTAGATTTTGTCCAGAAATTTGCGTAAATCGCTGCCTAATTTTGGTAACCATATTGGCAGAATTTGGCTTAGGTTCTAACTAACAATTTTAGTTTTCTAAGCTTCTCATCATCTCTTAATCATCATATATCTTTATTTCACTTGTCTAGACTTACTTAGCTTAGTATTAAAGCTCAAAGAGCTCAGCTCTTGTCATTTTAATCAGTCATACATTATATGTACATTCAAGAACACACCGTTATCATAGAATTTCTACACGCTAGCACATCAATCATCTTCATTATCATACATAATCCAACATCATAGCTAGTAGCAATTACTTATTTTATCATCGAAAATTATCATTCACATAAACACAAACATATAATTACACTAACCTAACCCCTACCTCGATGGAGTTCAGCCTTTCTCAAGAAATCGGTTCTACCTTTCTCTTCCTCCTTCGGTCAACATTACTTCAAACTTTGGTCAGCCCCTTCTTCACTTTCCCTTGCTCTCCTTGCTTAGCTTGATGATCTCTATGAAAGTGTGTAGCTAGAGGCTTGAGAAATCATATGGAAGTGGTGAAGATTGGAAGAACTCCCTTCTCTTCCTCAGTTCACTCTCACTCTTGGACTCTTCTCTTTCTCTAACTCCCTTCTCATCTCTTCCTCTTTTTTTTGTTCACACTTAATACTAACATGACTTATATGAAGAATGATCTGATGATAAAGGGTTGGATGGTCAAAAAGAGGTGTAATTTGGTGACAATAATCAAGGGAAGGCACATTGTCTAAACGCATGTGTTTCATCATTAATTACTTCCTATAATTCATCACCTTTGGCTAATATGTGGAGGAGGTTCAGTCAGCAAGAAGAGAAGAGAGTGTGAGTGGTTAATTATTGTTAGGTGGCTAATCTAGAGAGAGTGGTTTAGTTAAGGAAAAATCCGTTAGGTTTAAGTTGGTTAGATTTTAATTTAGCTAAGTGTTTCGGTTCTTTATTTTTCTTCTAGATAATCTTTCTAGTGGTTTCATGAATTTAGATTGAAGATAGATTTTTTAAAGGTTTGGCCAAATTGCTGAAGAGAGGAAAGGAATGGTGTTCAATAACTAAACCGTAAGATTACCGTTTTCAAACCGTATTGGTTTAACCAACTGGCAACTGAGAAATCAGCCGCAGAGAGTATCTCGACTCTGAATAAAATTTAAATTATTCTATTAAGCTAATTCAGTCAAGAAAAGCTAGTAGTGAAGATTCCATAGATGAATTTAACTCGACAGTCAAATTCATTGTTATCGGCACGGTTTTTGGCTTAGAACACGCTTTTGTCTCTCACACATATTTATTCTTTTCACTTATCAAATCTAAATCCGCCTTATTATTTTATGATGAGGTGATTTTCAGATATTTATCAAATTTCTCATCACAAAATTTCTTAGAATAACTCTGTGGAGAATCGGGGTGTTATAGCTGTTCCTTATTATAATGGTAACATCATTGGCAGCAATTATAAAAAATTATGATACAAAGTCTAAAAAGTACCACAAATATAATAAAATAGAAAAGTTCCACAAATACAACAAAACATAAAAGAACTACGAATACAATAAGGTTGAAAACTACGATTGCTAATCATGGTGATGATCCAATCGATGTCCCATCCCACAACCAAGTGGCTATGTCTGTCGATGAAGACTACTAGATCGAGGACGAATGACGTCCATGTACTGTTTAAAATTTGGCTTGCGCATTTATTGATTGCGAAAATGGTATTGAATACACACATTAATTAATTTTTATATTCTGATTTAAATTGATAAATAATAATCTTTTTTTAATAAACAAAAAAGCCTATATATGAGAGTGCAACAAAAACTAGATAAAGAAAAAATAAAATAAATAAATAAAAAATAACAAAAAAAAGAAACTGAAAGAATTATATTTGAAAATCATATTTTAAAATTTTCGTATGTATATTTTTGTAATACTCACCACTTTTTTGTGGAAAAGAAAAAATTCTGGCCAGCAAGCCAGTATGTCTCTCTCCACCAAAATTCGCAAGTTTGATAGTGTGAATTTTACAATTGGAATTTTTTTGACGAATTCTAAATTTTAGATTAAACTACCTGTTTTTACGGTCAAACCAAGACCTTTGATGTCCCTATCAAAGAGTCCCTTGCTGTGATCACAAGGGTGACAGACCTAGTTGGAAGATTAAAATTACAAAAGAAGATCATTAACTTGTTGAACACGGCTTCCAATGTTAGCTGCCTTAGCATTCTCAAGTATGACTGGTGGTCTAAGACTCTTCATAGATTTTCTAATATTGGTCTAAGGACTTAGCTTTCTAGTGTGATCCCTAGAGTTATTAGTTTTCCTATACCTATCACTATTGCAACTTCTTTTAATTCCACTCTATTTGAAATTATTGGCAGGGTGAATGACTTTCATAGCTAGCTTGTATTAACTTTTGAATAATGTTAAAATACAATGCACATTGATCAAGTAGTCTTTTGTGTATGATAATTTTTTAGGAGAAATATTAGGAGACCATCAGAATTTATTGTTTTTTGAAACGATCCAAATTCTATCTCGTCATAACCAAGGCCAGTAGCTAGGTCATTAAAATTTGGTATCAAAGTAATTCTTCCTTAGTAGAGCCTGGAGAATGGTCTGACTATACTTCACTGTATACTCTGCTTTTTCTTATATCATGCCACTAGGATATCTTTGATGATATAATTGCATGATTGCCTGTGAGCATACATTTTGAAAATGTTAGCATTTAAATTGGACATGTTAAGACTGATCACCTTAATGTTGATTGTTTGGTGCTAACAGGACCTCGATGTTTGCAAATATGCATAACCCCCGTCAAGCGGGTTTGAGTTCTGAGCCGGCATTTGACCCGACCACCTTGCTAGAATCGATGAATACAATGGCCACAGCTGTGCACGATTCCATCGTCGCAACTAACAGAGTTGTGAAAAGAATGGAACGAAAACAGGAGAACAGTAATCGCCACGACCATGAAAATCAAAACGGACCAAACACGGCATACCCGAGAGGGATAGGCTGACGAATTTGGCATCCTTCCTTAAAGTTAATCCGTCCTAATTCTCTGGAACCATCAACCCGACCGGGGTAGATGATTAGTTTCGTGCCATGGAACGGCTCTACAAGTGCAACATGTTCCTGAAGGACAACAAGTGGACTTCGCCACTTACATGCTGAAAGGGCCGGGGATGCATAGCATTGGTGGTAGTTTGGGGTGTAAATTATCGAACTGGACCAAAAATTACTGTAAAACCAAACCGAAATTTAGAACAACCGATCTAAAAACTGAAAAAAAAAAACACTATTCTTTTCGATAAAACTGATCGGTTCGGTTTGATTTTTGGTTGGCTTAACAAAAACTAAACCAAACCGAACTCAAGAATAACATGTGGTGCCAATGATTTCACAATTTTACCCTTTAACCTACGATCAAAATCCATATCCCTAATAGAGTGACTCACTCACGCAAGGCTCAGTGTCTTCCTCCCTCTCCGAAACTCAGAATCTCCCTACCTCATTCTCTTCATTCTCCTCTATATAGCCTCCTTTCTTCTATCCGTAGCGCTTCTCTCCCACTTCCTCCATATGCGGCACTCTTCCCTCTATCATTCTCATGCATTTCGTGGGTGAACTTCACTTTTCTTAGTTGTTCTTGTTGTTGCTGATTTGCTGGTCCTATTTTTTTGTTAAAATGAAATTTGTTGTTGTTGCTAGTTCTGAACTTCACTTGAGTTAAATTTATTGTTGTTGCTAATTTGCTGGTCCTCATTTTTAATTAGATAATAATTTATTGTTCGTCCTAATTTTTTGTGGCTAGTGCTATGAAAATTTGTTACACAAAATTAACTTCGTGCTTCTCTAATGACAACTGATTTTGAGGAGCTTATTGAGGAATTTGAGAAACTTGAATTAGGTATTGATGAGCGGATAATTTGTACCCTTTTTGGCATTGTTTTTAGTATGTTTTTAGCATCTTTTAGTTAGTTTTTATTATATTTTTATTAGTTTTTAGTTAAAATTCACTTTTCTGAACTTTACTATGAGTTTGTGTGTTTTTCTGTGATTTCAGGTATTTTCTGACTGAAATTGAAGGTTCTGAGCAAAAATCTGATTCAGAGACTGAAAAGGACTGCAGATGCTGTTGGATTCTGACTTCCCTGCACTCAAAGTGGATTTTCCGGAGCTACAGAAGCCCAATTGGCGCGCTCTCAACGGCATTGGAAAGTAGACATCCTGGGCTTTCCAGCAATATATGATAGTCCATACTTTGCCCAAGATTTGATGGCCCAAACCGGCGTGGCAAATCAGCCCCAGAAATTCCAGCGTTTAACGCTGGAACTGGCATAAAACTTGGAGTTAAACGCCCAAACTGGCATAAAAGCTGGCGTTTAACTCCAGAAAAGGTCTCTACACGAAAATGCCTCATTGCTCAGCCCAAGCACACACCAAGTGGACCCAGAAGTGGATTTTTACGTCATTTACTCATTCTGTACACCCTAGGTTACTAGTTTACTATTAATAGGATCTTTTGACATTGTATCTGTACCTCATGACACTTTACACGTTTCTTTGTGTACCTTCCACGGCATGAGTCTCTAAACCCCATGGTTGGGGGTGAGGAGCTCTGCTGTGTCTTGATGGATTAATGCAATTACTACTGTTTCTCATTCAATCATGCTCGCTTCCATTCTAAGATATCACTTGCTCTTAACCCGGATGAATGTGATGATCCGTGACACTCATCATCATTCTCAACTATGAACGTGTGCCTGACAACCACCTCCGTTCTATTTTAGATTAAGTAGATATCTCTTGGATTCTTTAATCAGAATCTTCGTGGTATAAGCTAGAACTGATGGCGGCATTCAAGAGAATCCGGAAGGTCTAAACCTTGTCTGTGGTATTCTGAGTAGGATTCAATGACTGAATGACTGTGACGTGCTTCAAACTCCTAGCAGGCGGGGCGTTAGTGACAGACGCAAAAGAATCAATGGATTCTATTCCGGCCTGACCGAGAACCGACAGATGATTAGCCATGCTGTGACAGAGCATATGAACATTTTCACTGAGAGGATGGGAGGTAGCCACTGACAACGGTGAAACCCTACATACAGCTTGCCATGGAAGGAGACTTGCGTGTTTGATGAAGAAGACAGTAGGAAAGCAGAGATTCAGAAGATGGAGCATCTCCAAAGCCTCAACCTATTCTCCATTACTGCAAAACAAGTACCTATTTCATGTTCTTTTGCTTTTCGAAATCAATCCTGATAATTTCTGATATCCTGACTAAGATTTACAAGATAACCATAGCTTGCTTCAAGCCGACAATCTCCGTGGGATCGACCCTTGCTCACGCAAGGTATTACTTGGACGACCCAGTGCACTTGCTGGTTAGTTGTGCGGGATTGCGAAAGTGTGATTGCAATTTCGTGCACCAGGTATGCAAAAAAAAAGTTGACGTTCCTTTCATAAATTATGCGCATTACTTTATATTTAATAATTTATATTGATTTTATTCTTTTATTTTGTAGAAATTACACCAATTAAAGAAGATGATGATGAATCTGGTGTGGATTCAGATTAATCATGGGGGCTGGTTTTGTTGTTATTTAGTTCTAAAGTGTGTTTATTGGTTTATAGTTGGTTTTGAGATGGTGTTTCATGTTTGTTAGAAATTTCTATGTGTTTGTTTTATGTTTATTTATTGAGATGGATTGAAATTGTATTGAATTTGGATATGATGTACACTTGTTATTTCAAGTTTATTAACTATTTTGAACCTTATTTTACAATGATTAATGACCTGTTTAATTAGGATTTAAAAACCGAAAAAATTTAAAAATAACAAACCGATTGGTTAATGCTGGAAGAGAATCGATCAAATCGGTTCAGTTGGTTTTTAATCCAAAACCGAACTGATAACACCCTTATTGGCAGGGAGTAAGCCAGTTGTTGGGACAAGAAGGCACTAAGATCACTTGGGCCGACATCTGTACTGAGTTCTACAAAAAGTATTTTCCTTTATCCACATGTACCGCAAAGGAGTTGGAATTGCTGCAATTGAGGCAGGGAAGCACGACGGTGGCCAAGTACACCCAAAAGTTTGATAGCTTGTGCCAATTTTCGAAGTTCTTGATGCATGAACATCTTTAGTTTTTTTTTTTTTTTACTAATTCTTTGAATAAAGTTAGTGATTTTCTTGTTATAATTAAGATTTTTGTGCTTTAATCAATATTTTTTGGAGTTGCTTTGAGCTTTGGTATGTGTAGAAAAGTGTTGGATAAAATAAGCAAGACTAAGGATGAAAAGAAGCAAGCAAGAGAAACACTAGAAGCAAAACAGAGGGTTGCTGAACCAAACAGAGAGTTCATGGAGCAAACAGAGAGGTTACTAGACTGGACAAAAACTCTCCTGGATGCCAAGCCTTCAGCCACGTTCAACATGCCTCACCTCACGTTGAATGTGCCACTTATGGAGCACCTCCAGTGTCCTCACCAAGCCTCACATCCAACTTGCACCCCACGTCCAATGTGTTAAATGTCACATTAACTTGCTTGCTTTCACGTTGAACGTGCCACTCAAAGGCACCTCCAGTAGCTTCAACTTGCACCTCATGTCCAACTTGCTGCATCCCACGTTCAACTTGCCTCTTGGTGCATCCAACATGCCTTCAAGACACACCTCCAAGGGCTACACTGAGACAACCTCCACATCTCTACACTGAGACATTTATCTGCTTCTATCGCCAGCCTACCTGTGGATTCCAAGGACGACGTCGATTTAAGAGAGCAGGTGCTAGAACTTATCAGCTGCTGCAGTCTGAGGAGAAGTATCAGGAGATTCTTACATGCGTCTTAGAAATAGATTCTCTCAGGCTAGAGTGGAGGAGGAAGCTAGAGCGACTTCAATAGATGGAGCAACAGATGGCGGTGTACCAAGATCAGAATTATTTAAGTCATATAATTTCATATTAATTTTTTTGTGAATTGTTTAAGTGAATTATTGATGGATAGAATTTTTTACGCCTTCTAGTTATAGATGAAACTCTTCCGAAATTTCTAAAAAATTTAAGTATAATAAGTTTATAGTTTATTTCAAATAATTTTTTAGTAAACTACTAATCTTAAGTTTTTCAATGATTAGTTTGTGTCAAATAACAATGCATACATAGAGGAGTGTAATAATGTTATCAAGCTAATGTACGACCACTCATGGCCGAGCTACAAGAAGATCCCTGCTGAGATCAGAGAGTGATGGTTTCAGAAGTGGATGGTAAAAACTCAACATCTTCAAATTTTAGTTTATATCTTCTATTTTGTTTACTTATGTATTTAATTTTGATGACATGATCAGGAAGATCTTTGACCATCGGGTGGCTAGGTCTAGGTGGCTTTAGCAGATGAAAGAGGATGTACGTGAGAGGCACAACCACCTCACTATTTCGTTCCGATCAAACATCAGAAAGGCACTGTAGGTCCATTGGGAGACTGATGAGGAGTTCAGGTGACACCATTTCATGAATAGAGCAAACAGGGCGTCAGTTAGGTCGTCGAAGTATACCAGTAGGTCAGCAACTTTCACGGAGACAAAGACCAGGCTAGTATATAACTTGTTTTATTTTGTTATTAAGTTCGTTTTGTCTTTGAAATATAATGTGATTATTACTTTATTTAACATATTGTTTCAACACATGTAGTCTAAATCATTGGATCGTGATGCGAGAGCTTCAAGTATACCCAAACTTTGAAGGAGAATAAGGAAAGATTTGCTGATAAGCAGTTTGCAGATCATTATGTGAATAAACATCATGTGATATAAAGTCTTAAATTAACTACAATCTTAATCGTAACATGTGTTACACAGGAGTCTAACATGTAGAGATTGGAGGCCACAACCCAGCAATCTCAACATACAAGAGACCAACAACAACTTTGCTGTATCAGAAGTCGATCCTGACACAATTTGATGCGAGACCACATTTGAGCTGTACAAGAATCGCGTCTACGGGCTAAGATCGTTCTTCGCTGACAACCTCCGCACCTCTTCATTAAGACATTTACCCGTCTCTGCCACTAATCAGCCTATCGATGCTTGAAGACAGTGTTGATTTGAGGGAGTAGGTGCTGGAACTCACCCGGAGTCTTCACCAACAGGGTTAACAGTTGCAGCAGTCTGAGGAGAAGTATTAGAGAATCCTCACACGCGTGTCAGAAATAGATTCCCTTAAATTGGAGTGGAGGCGATAGCGAGAGCTAGAATGGCTTCGATGGATGGAGCAACAGATGGCGGTGTACCAAGATTAGATGTACGCAAGTGGCAACAACATTATTGGAGGGGCACTAACATCACCGCCTGATTCGCCGGCTCAGCAAGACCAGCAGGGGGATGACGACGATGACGATCAGGATCTTTAGTGATTAGAGTTTTGTTCTAGACTGTTTCATTGTATTTTATTTAATTTACTTTTCATTTTATCTGTGCACTTGATATTTAATTTACCATATTTGGTTCTTATTATTTAAAAGTTGACTACTAATTATGCAAAAAATAAATTTAAATAAAAAATGACTACTAATTGTGCATAAATATTTTTTTAAAATAAATAAATTTACCATCAGATTTACCGAAAGAAAAATCCGACGGTAATTAGGCGGAAAAGAAAATAGT
This sequence comes from Arachis stenosperma, assembly GCF_014773155.1. Taxonomy (NCBI): domain Eukaryota; kingdom Viridiplantae; phylum Streptophyta; class Magnoliopsida; order Fabales; family Fabaceae; genus Arachis; species Arachis stenosperma. The sequence goes on along the minus strand of NC_080379.1, from coordinate 40,521,229 downwards.
GAAGCGCCAAAATTACCAGCAAAAGTTTCCGCCAGTAATTAAATAGGGTTTAGGCAAAGAATTCGTCACAAAATCCGGCGAAAACTACTGGCAGTTTGAAAAAATTGATGGTAATTTGTTCCGACAAAAAACCTAACGATAAATATATTATTGGCGGATTATTTTTATTTTTCCGCCAATAAATCCAACGGTACTCGACGTTTTTCTTGTAGTGGGAGTAAGCGTTAACCGTCCCAGTCCACTCAAATTTAGCTGAGAACACATGAATTGTTCCAGGTCTCTCAGCTTTAGTTTCAAATATGTAAATCATCTCAACCCTCTTAACTTTATCGAAAACGAGTAAATCGTCCCTGACTTATGTGTTTTGACTTTAAAAGTATAAATCTTTATAGCGTAAGACGATTAATGTGTAAATGAAAAGTTATGCAAATTGGTATGGTTAACTGTTAATTCAAAATAAGGTTTTAAGGTCATAGGATAAGGTGATTTATGTTTTAACCTTTAAGTTGGGCTGGAATAATTTATATAAATAGTAAACGAGAAAATTCATGTATTCGAATTTGATTTAGAGAAAATATGTAAGATTAGAGTTTTTTTTATTTTATTTATCTAAAAAAGTTGAAAAATAACTATATATGTCTCATTTGTGCCTTCATATTTTGCCTTTCTTTTATCTACCATGATATTATTATCGTATTTGAATAATGTGGTAGTATTTGTTTTTAGAGACTAGGACTGAGATAGGAAAATTAGGACTCGATATTGTGTTTTGTGGTTAGAGATTGGAACTAAAATTTTAATTCTAAGACACAAAATTTTGATATTTTCAACACCTCTAGTAAGTAGAGACCCAGGAACCTGAATTAGAGATAGAAATTAAAACTTTAATAATATTTTTTTTTTAAAATACTCTTATTTTAATTTTTAAATTGTAAATCTACCTCCTCAATCTCTATATTTATCTTAAGGTAAAAACTCAGGTGCAGTCGACTTTACATGAAGTTGATAATTGAAATTTGACTAAATTTTTATCTAACGGCTCTCAACTATCAACTTCACGTAAAGTCGATTAAATTTTCACTTTATCTTAAATTAAATATAATATTAAAAAATAACTCAATTCACTATATTTTACATTTAACATAATATAAAAATTTAATTTAGTTTCAGTCTTTCAATCTCAATCTTTCCATTCTAATCTCTGTTCTAAACGCAGTCAGGATGTGTTAAGCAAACACGCTCATGATTTAGTTGGAATTGTCTCCCACATCCCTCTCAAATTATTGAAATAGCTAGATTTTACAACTTGAGATTTGAAACTTCCTCCCTTGCATAACGAGCCATTTGCTTTTTATTTTGGTACATTATTACCTAATTCGGTAATTATAACTCTCAAAATACAATTAATTGAAGTAATCTTAAAAATAAAACATTCCGATTTAAAAGAGAGATATTTTTACATAAACTTAATTTAATTTTAGTCTTTCGTTTCAATTTCTGAATCCCAATCTTTTTAAATGTCTTCTTGCAAATACTCATATGGCTACATTTTTGGATTCTCTTTTTCGAAGTATACTTCACCCCATTGAAAGAGCAACAAGTTTAGCTTTATCAAAGATAAGTTATAACTCGATACAAGAATATTACTAAATTAAAAAATTAAATCATTAATTTTTATAAAATTTTATCTATTTTGTACTTTAAAAATATATGTTAAGATTATAAATTAAAAAATTATTAAAAATATAAAAAATTTAAATTTTTAAATGTATTTATTTTATATTATCAAATAAAAATTTAAAATATTCTATTAATAATAATTTTATGTCTTTATCATATGTCTTTAGAACACATATTACTTAAACTCATTTTTATATTGTATTTGATAATTGGGTTTAACTAACATGATAAATTTACTATTAATAAAAAATTGTAAATATTTTTATTTGGTAAATATAAAATAAATATATTAAAATTTAAATTTTATACTTTTAATAAAAAATTTAATTTATAAATTTAACATGTGCTCTTAAAACATAAGATATATAAATCCTTGATAGTTTTACTAAACTATGTTTATGGTCATTCTTTAATAGAAACTATCTTAAGTGTTACAAGATAGCATACTAGACATGTCTAAAAGTCAGATATTGACAAGAACCAACGAGCTGGAGCACATTTTCCACGTAGGTTTCAAAACAAGCGAGCGCATTAATTTGATAATGGCATTTTCATCATCTTTCTTGAAATGTGCACTTGCATGGGAGTTCTGTTTAATGTGACGATGGGGTTCCATTGCATATCTGATACGCCATTAAATAAACTTGACCTAATCCCAGGCTGTCCCCAGAGCCCTAATTGAATGGTAGTTATGTCTGATATGAGGTAATTGGACAAATCAGCCAACTTCTTCAAACATCGATCAATATTTTTCGTAGAAAAAGTATAAAGTACCAACATATTGTTTGCCAATTTATTGTCAACAATGATTAATTATTATATTTTAAACACATATATAAAGAGACACATCAAAAAAAAATATCTATAAAGACACTTCTATTAAACATAGTTATAAAAAATATTTTTTTTATTAGACACATCCACAAATATATTTCTATTAAACACAATTATAAATAAGAGTTGGCCGATATTGACAGAAATGTTGTTGATAACGTAACGGGACTGTTTTTCATATCATGTCATTGTTAGATATGAAATGAAAAACCGTCATGTAAATATTATATTATAAATAAATGGTCAAATTAATTTTTAAAAAATTATTTATTTTTAAATTAGTTTTTAAATTTTTTAATTATATTCATTCTTTAAAAATTTTAAATTAGTTATATTAGTTTTTTCGTCACTTTTTTTTATTAATAATATCAAAAATTACTAATATGGCAGGTTAATTGACACTCTAATAGATATTTAAGAATTTTAATTAACTATTAACATAATTAATTTATAAAATTAAATTAAATCAATTTTAAATTAAAAAATTTCAATATCTTAAATTTTTTACTCAATTAGATTTTGATTTGATATAATTTTATAAAGTTAGTATGTTATAATTAATTAAAATTCTTTGATGTGTATTGAAATATCACTTAATATGTCATATTAGTAAATTTTAATACCATCAATAAAATATAAATAAAATTTTTAAATAACAAATTTAATTAAAAAAAATTTTAAGAACTAATTTAAAAAGTCAGTGATCATTCATTATATTATCTAAGGAGGGTCCCTATCATAAAAGGTCACTGTCCTTTCTGTGTAGGATGCGGAACATGTCTTGCTTTCTTTACTTTGCATTGCATTATTTACCAGTTTTCCCTTCGTGCAAGGACAAGTGGAACGTGTATGGCCATGTGTAATATTTTTCACCTTATTTTAACCCCCTAATACCAAAATTGGTGAATTTATTGGAAGGCTATGTCCAGCAAAATACATTACATATATAGAACTTCAATTATCACTTGCTGTGATAAAGATAAATTATACCGACACCGACACTGCCTTCAGCAGGGGATGCAATTTTTCACCTAATATTTGGTGGCGTGCATTTAACTAGTTAGATAGTTAATAAAAGCACCTACCCTCCATGTTCAATACTTCACTCTATGGAGTCCAGTTAATTTTCCATTTCTCTGAAAATATGCAGATAAAATAATATTGCAACTTCAAGCACTCAACAATAAATATATAGCAACTTCATTCATTCATTCGTTTATTCATTTTGGGTTAGCTTGGCAATTGCAGAAGGCTAATTTGATCTATTTTAGTTTCATACTGGATAATTTGTAAGTGTAACACACTTTTAACTTGGAGACCCCTCATCTAACATACCACACAGAAAATAATTAAAAAAAAAAGTGAAATGAAACAGAGAAGCATAATAATAGATATGCATAACTTTGTACACAACTACACATGATTGGGCTAGTCACAAGTTTAATAGTACTATTGTCGAGAATCCAATGGGTGTCATGTTTGATGTTTGTGCAGATTTAAATTCAAATCAAAGGTTTGCACATGGATGGCAGCAGGGGTAAACTTCAACAATATTAGGCTTTAATAATCAAATGAAGCAGAAGAGAGTTTATTAAAAAATTGGTGTTCCTTAACGTTACTTGGGAGATTCAGTGATTGAGGCCCCACCACCGTGATCTCAATCAGGACATGTAGGATCTGGTGGTTGCTTCCATCGGAGACATTAATATCACTATACACCCCTTTCCACTTATGTTAGTTTCATTAACTCTTTCATTATTACTTCACGCAAAGACTTAAAAGTAGAAGCAAAAGCAACCAACACTTGCACTTGCAGGGATGTCTAGAAAAATACACCTTTGAAATCAATTATCTCACAGCAGATACAGATTAGAATGCTGATAAGAGGAACAACTTAAATTCAGGAAACCAAAATACAAAAATTGTATAGAAGTTTAAAAAATGATAAGAATATTAATTATGATATAAGAGAGATAATAATAACAATAAACTCCAGGAAGTAGAAATGGAAGTAGCAGGAAGTGCTAACGCTACAATGGTTTTTGCAGCCATGAAACTTATGGTCCCCGATTGATTGCTATACATACAATTTTCTCTGCAACCTATTCTTTTTTTTTTTGGCATTTTTTTTTATTTCACAACTGGGAATATTCATAATAATTCAAATCAAAATATGGAGAAGCTTTCTCCTCTTACCCGCAAACACACGGCTACCTCTTCTCACTTTCATGTCTTTTGAGCACATAATGATACAAATCCAAATAAGAACAAATGTTGCATTGCACAAAGTGGTCATAATCTAGCATGTTTAATTTTGCTCCACAAGCGACGAGAGTCGCTACCATGATCATGATTAATTGAGGAGGCACAGGAAGGGGCCGTGTGTAGTAGAAGAATTGGCCGCAAAAACAAGTGTGAATTGTGTTGGAGAGAGATTGAAAGGTTAGAGGAGAGAACATCTCAAAAGAATTAATAGAAAGGTGGTGGTGGAGGCGATGAGTACGGGACTCCGACGACAGGTGGCAATGGCCCTTCATATACAGGGGATGGTGGTGGGGAAGGGGTCGGAGATGGTGGAGTTTCTTCGCAGGGTGGTGATGATGCTGGTGGCGGCGGAGAACTATAATGAACAGGGGTTGGTGGTGGTGGTGAACTGTAATGGACAGGGGGTGGTGGAGAACTATATTGTGCCGGTGGCGGTGGTGGTGAACTATATTGTGCCGGTGGCGGTGGTGGTGAACTATAGTGGACCGGTGGATGATGTGGTCGCGGGGAATTATGTTGAACCGGTGGAGGTGGAGGTGATGGGGATGGTGGTGGGAGATAAGGTGTGGGAGAAGGTGGTGGCGGTGGAGGAGGTTCTATGCAGGGTGGTGGAGGTGGCGGTGATTGGTTATATGTGGGTGGCGGAGGTGAGTGAGTGGGAGGTGGCGGCGAGGTATAATGATAAGGCGAAGGTGGGGGCGGGGATAATTCAGGAGCCGGTATTGATGGAGAATTTGGCGGCGGAGGCGGAGGCGGTGGCGACCGGACACAGTATGGTGGCGTTGGGGTTGGGGTAGGTGAAGGCTCAGATGGAGGTGCTGGCTGCGTGGGTGAAGGTGGTGTATAGATTGGTGATGGCGGGGGCGATGGAGGAGAGTAAAGAGGCGGTGGCGGAGGAGGAGAATGTGGAGTGTAAGGTGGAGATGTTGATGGTGGTGATGGCGGGGTATTAATAGGAGGGAAAGAGGGTGGTGATGGCGGGGTATTTATAGGAGGGAAAGAGGGTGGTGTGGAGGGAGGAGAGGGTGGTCTATAAATTGGGGAAGGTTCGCTTCTAGGTGGAGAAGGTATTGGAGTAGGAGTTGATGGAGGAGGACCTTGTCCTGGTGCATTGGGGGAAGAAGGCGAAGGGGGAGACGGTGGCGAAGAGGGAGAAGGCAGAGAAGGTGAAGGAATAGAAGGCGGTGAAGAGGGTGAGGGTGAAGGTGAAGAAGGTGAAGAAGGCGAAGGAGGCGAAGGATGTGAAGGGGAAGGAACAAATGGCTTGCATCCAAACGAGTTACAGTCCACAGGTTTAGACAAGAACGACCTACATTGGGCCGCGGATCTCTGCAACGGCCTTCCCGGCAAGCAGTTCGTCCGGTCATCAAACGATGCCAGCCTCAGGCACGCCGGCGGCTCCCCTGTGAAGAAGTTATAAGAATAAGTGAAGTTCTGAAGATTTGGCAGCATGCAAATACTGGCCGGAATGTTCCCAGAGAGCAAGTTGTGCGCTACGTCTAACTGCTCCAAGCTCACAGCTCCTCCAATGGCGTCCGGCAATGGTCCCAAGAGCTGGTTGAAGCTGATATCAAAGACTGTGAGGTTCTTCAACAAGCCAATCTCGGAAGGCAAGCACGCTCTGAGCTCATTGTTCATGAGAATGATCTCGTTGAGGTTCGACATGTTCCCAATGCTTGCAGGGATGCAACCATGGAACCTGTTGTTGGCCAACACAATAACGGAAACCGGCGAGTTTCCTAAGTTATCAGGAATTTCAAAGACGAACCTGTTGTGATTGATGAAAATGGCGTCAAGATCTTTGTCAAAGAGCTCTCTGGGGACCCCACCTTCGAACTCGTTGAACCTCAGATCCAAGAACTTGAGGGTTGGGAGTCTCAGTACCACAGCAGGGAACTTGCCGGCGAAGCGGTTGTTACTGAGATCCAATTCGAACAAGAGCTTGAGCTTATCGAAGCGGTGCGGTAATGTGCCACAGAACCTGTTTGAGTTAATGTGGAAGAGGGCAAGATCCACCAAGAGACCAAGCTCTTCCGGTAAGTAGCCAGCAATATCCGCATGGTTCAGATCAATGCCAGCAACGGTGCGGATCTTAGGGTTGTCCAGTGCGGGTGCACAGTAGACCCCAGTGTAGCTGCACACATCAGATCCTACCCAGTTTGCTGTGAAGTTGAGAGGATCGGAAACAATGGCTTGCTTCCATGCTTGCAAGGCAATGTAGGCGTTTCTGATGCGCTGGTTCTCAAACACCAGGGAAGGGTCTACGGTGACATTCTCTCCTCTGTCACCGAACTCGTCCCTGTAGTAGAGCAACTGCCGCTGCTTGATGTACATGGTTTCCACATGGCTGAGTTCGCCACTGAAGCTTGTTTGCTTGGAGTTGGAGGCACACACTGATGACAATGTACCTGCAAACAACAATGCAGTGAGGACAGCTACAACGGAAACGTTTTGATTTTCCTTCTTCATATCATATGCCGCATTGATATACAAAAGTTAATTTCTTTTCTATTTTTCTCTTTTGTACTTGGTGGGATTTTGATTTTCCTTTTCCTTTTCTTTTTCAAGTTGAGATCTGAATATGAGTGAGGAAAATGCAGCAGCTTTGCGTTATGGAGAGTGTGAGGGTTTTTGCTTTCTAGTTTCTAGGGATTTTCAAGTTGTGAGTGTAAGAAGTGGTGAGTTTATGATGGCTGCGTGAAGCGATATAGAGAGAGGGAAGAGGCGCAGAGTGGGCTTGAATAATTCATTCATTCAAAAAGACAGCTATATCACAGCTTAAAGCCCACCAGATTCTCTCACACCTTTTATTTTATTTCCTTATTACAATTACTATATCATTAATTAATCAATTAATTCATTTGTTGTTTTTGTTTAGAAAAGGCGAAAAAAAAGAAAGATTGATAGATTTCTTTTGTGACCTGTTTATTCTGTAGCTTCTCAAAACCCTCCCATAAGAAAATATTTTATTCTTTTCTTCCTTGCAATTTACATTGGAGTTCCTACTTGCTACTCTTGGAATAAAGTCGCAATAAGCCAGCCAGCCAGCCACCAATAACACACATTACATTCTATTTTCAACTAATTGTGTATTTCAATTGTATTACCGTAATAATAGCAACGATAATCTATCTGTGAATGTAATTGTAATTTTAAAAGAAAATTAACATAATCGGACAGGTGGTAGAAGTAGCACGATTGTGGGAACTATTTCCTTTAATAGCGGCAGGCGGCGATGCCCAATTCCGGCGAGTAACACAAATTATTAATTATAGAGTCAAATAAAAGAAGTTTTGTTGGGTAGTTGATCTTACCGGAGTAGTGTGGACTGTGGAAACTGGAAATTTTTCTTATTATTATTACTTTGCATTATTGAAAATTAGTGGTAGGTCTTTTTTCCCCCTAGATGAAATTTAGTAGTTGTTCATTAATTACTACTAAGATGCACCCACTTAATATAATATAGAATGACTAGTGTTAGGAGCCAATGACTTAAGTGTACAATATGTACAATGGGCTAAATCTTTGATTCATGAATAGAATGAACATCACCCATACTATCCAGAATAATCATCCGGATACCAGGATAAATAAACATCTCATGTCATAAAACCACTCATCCCAAAAATCTAAGCTAATTTTGGGGTTCACCAAGGATCAAACTCCTGATCTTTCGGATCTAGAATTCTAATGTCATATCATGAAACCACTCATCCCAAAAGCGTAACCTGATAGGACAATGTAACACTAATGATTATATCTCTAATACTTCCTAAACCTCCATTGTACGCATTATACGCTTAAACCATTAGCTCCCTATACTTTCCCATATAGAATAAGAAGGATTAAAAAGAGTGTGCAGACATATCTATTTTGTCCACTAAATTTTCGAAAGTGTTAACACTTAATCTTTTATGGACATATTTATTTTGTGTCTTAAAAACACATGTTAAATTTAGAAATTCAAAAAAAATATTAAAAATATAAAAAATTTAAATTTTTAATATATTTATTTTATATTTATTAAATAAAATTTTTTAAAATTTTTTATTAATTATAAATTTATTATTTATCTTTACGATACATATTAACTAAATTTTTATAAATTTATATTGTTAAATGACTTTTTATTATATAATATCTTCTACATTTTTTGTCTGATTTAAAAAACTCAAAAAATACATTTTAAAAAGATACTTCAATACAATAATAAAGAAGATAGTTCAAATAAAAAATAAATAAAATTAAACAAATTAAGTCCAACAAATGCAAATACTCTATTTCAACAAATACAAATAAATAACGAAAAGGACTTAAAACGGGAGGAGCAAATGATTGAAAATAGGAGGACGTGAGAGTTGGTTGTCGAATCAGAAGCAGTGCAATATAATGAAGAAGACGATATCATAGCAATTCTTCAAGAACAGAATGAAGCATTAGCTCAAAAAAGGAGGCTGGCGAAGCAAAAAGAAAAGGCACGAAGATGCAGACCCAAGAAGCTAAAAAAGGTGTGTAATAAAGTTTTAAAATGATTTTTAGCTTTTGAAATATTAAGGGATTACGGGGTGTTGGAAAATTGAGTATGGTGAAAGAACTAAAAAAGAAGCAAAAATTACATATGCTAGGTTTGGTTGAAACAAAGATGCAAGATATGACTAAGTTTGATATAGTACGTATTTGGGGAGTGATGCTGTGGGTTGGGAGTTTGTAGGTTCTAATGGCACGTCCAGTGGTCTGTTGTTAATGTGGATTGACATGCTATTTAAAATAAATAACTGTTACAAAGGAGAGAGATGGTTATGTGTTGAAGGAGTTCTGTTAAAAAATGAGTTCAATTGTGTTTTTTTTAGTGTATGGTGCTCATACTAGAGTGGAGAAACTTACTGTATGGGAGGAATTGAGTTTTATAGCTGGATTATGTCAAGTTCCGATATGTTACATGGGAGACTTTAATGAGGTTATACAGATTGAAGAGAGGAAAGATCAGGACAGGTTAACAGCATCAGCAGAAGATTTTAAAGATTGGATCCAAGATATGCAGCTAGTGGACTTGCCGTTGAATAATCGTAAATTTACATGGTTTAGAGGCCGCTCTTGCAGTTGTATTGATAGAGTCCTATTAAGTGTAGAATGGATTGAGGAGTTCTCTAAGATTCGATTAAAAGGTGGACCAAGAGGTTTGTCAGATCACTGCCCAATTATAGTTGAGGACTCCAAATTTAGAGGTGGACCACGACCTTTTCAAAGCTTAGACTCTTGGTTTACATATGAGGGTTTTTTAAGAATGGTTAGGGAAGAATGGAGGAATCTTGGCGAACTGCAGATCACAGAGAAACTGAAGGCCCTAACGTTGCCTTTAGGGAGATGGCATAAGGACAAATTTAGTGATGTGGACAAAAAAATCCAGCACATTGAGGAGAAAATCAAGAAGATAGATAATATGGCTGGCAATGGCATTTATGATGGTACAGTGGAGGCTAGAAAGAAGGCTCTGGTAAGTTGTTGTAAGCGTTGGTATGTGAGAAAAGAAGTACACTGAAAGCAAATGTCACGATCCAGGCATGCGAAGGATATAGACAAAAATACTAGGTACTTCCATAACTTAGCATCAGCAAGACGGAGAAATAACAGAATTGATGCATTGGTAATTAATAGAAGATTGATAAAAAATCATGCTCGGATCAAGATTGCAATCAGAGAGTTTTATAAGAATTTGTATCAACAAAAGAGATCGCCGGTTGTAGGGTTTAGGGACGGTTTGGTAAATCGAATTGATGAAGAGGAGTCTGTAGCATTGGAGAGAATGCCAACAACGGAAGAGGTTAGAGAGGCTGTTTGGGATTGTGAGTCTTCTATGGCGCCAGAAAGTGATGGTATAACATGAATTTCATTAAAAAGTGCTGGGATAATATTGGTGCAGAGTTCACGTCAGTTGTGTTGAAATTTTTTCGATCATTAAGGTTGCCTTCGGATTCGAATATTACGTGGGTGGCCCTAGCACCTAAGTTTACTGGAGCCAAGGAGATTAAAGACCTCCGGTCGATTAGCATAGTAGGTTGCGTATATAAAGTAATCTCTAAAGTGATGGTCCAAAGGATGATATCAGTGATGCCATGTCTAGTAGGGGAGACACAGAGCGCATTTGTGAAGGTTCGGAAAATACATGATGGGGCACTTATTGCATGCGAAACAGTGCAATGGTTGAAGATGAGGAAGATGGAAGCGGCGATCATTAAATTAGACTTTCAGAAGGCGTATGATCGGGTAAATGGAGCTTCGTGGATATTGTGTTACAGAAGATGGGATTTGGTTGGACGTGGAGAAGTTAGGTGAAGGAGTGTGTTGGTACAGCCTCTATGTCGATTTTGATAAATGACTCACCAACTAAACCATTTAAGATGGAGAAGGGATTGAGACAAGGTAATCTACTGTCTTTATTTCTATTTGTTCTTATTGTTGATTTTTTGCATATGATGATAGGGGAGGCAATCAGAAATAGACGTATTTCGCCTTTGTTGTTTGGCAAGAATAATATAGAATTGTCACGTCTCCAATTTGCTGATGACACTATATTGTTCTGTCCACCGGAGGAGGAGACCATCAGAAACTATGCCAGGTTGCTAAAGTATTTTGAGGTGACGTCGGGGTTACATATCAACTTCGATAAGTCTATTTTGATCCCAATCAATTGCGAACAGTCGTGGACTTGCAACATGTGCAACTTATTGGGATGTAACGAGGCTAACCTTCTAGTCAGATATCTGGGCATTTCTCTAAGAGCGAACCCAAGGCAGGTCAATACTTGGAAGCCGATTATTGATAAAGTTGAGGAGAAGATTAGCTTTTGGAAGGAAAAAGTGCTCAATAAAGTGGATAAGTTAGTCCTTATTAAATTTGTGTTGAATAGCTTGTTGGTGTACTACTTGATCCTATATAAGATGCCGAGGACAGTGGTAGAAAATTTGATTTTCTTGCAGAGAAAATTCCTATGGAGTAAGGAGGAAGGAAGGAATGGGCTGGCAATGGTTAAGTGGAAAGTGGTTCAGGCTCTTAAAAAGTTGGGTAGGTTGGGGTGGGTGATGCTATGATTAGGAACACAGATCTCCATTTCAAGTGGTGGTGGCATTTCTCAAAAGAGGAGTGTCCATTATAAAAGAAGGTTGTATGCTATTGTCATAACATGAACCCCAATGTGATGTTATCAGCTCAGACATTGCCTAGTAGAGGGGGTCTATGGAAGGATATCTATCAGCTCTAGTTCAAGGATTGAAATGTCAGAAATAAGATGATTGTTGGGTTGTCTATGGAGGTGGGTGATAGGAGGAAGACTCGATTCTGGGAAGATGTTTGGTTACAAAGTGGTTCGCTAAAGATAAATTTTTCGATGCTCTTCTCTATTTCAAACCAAAGAGGATCTGTTATAGGGGATTGCGGGTTTTGGGATGGGTTAGAGTGGATTTGGAACTTTCAGTGGAGGTGAGATTTATACCAATGGGAGTTGAAATTAGTGGATCAATTGCATGAGACTTTAAGGCCTATAAAGATAGCATGTGATACGCAAGACAGAGTCATATGAAAATTTAACAAGGAAGGTATTTTCTCAATTAACTCTTTTGTGCAGGTGTTGCAGTAAAAAACGCTCCCGATAGGCATCACCATCTATAGCTTCACCAGAACCATATGGAAAGGTTTGGTTCCGCCACGAATAGGATTATTTATCTGGTTTGCTTTGATAGGAAGAGTAAATACTAAAGAAAGATTGCATAAACTGAAAATTTTTAGCCATGGTGATAACATATGTGTTTTGTGTAAAAAAGACGTTGAACATATTCACCACTTATTTCTTGGTTGTGAGTTTACCTGGTAGGTGTGGTGTGAATGACTAACTGAATTTGGGAGATCGTGGTCTGTCCCGGGTTCACTGAAGAAATATTTTGAGATTGGACAGGTGTCATTAGCAGGAAAGAGGAACTCAACAAGTGGCTCATATGCTTCTTTGCAGTTATTTGGAACATTTGGCTTGAGAGGAACGGGCGGATCTTTAATAACAAGGAAGCTGGTGTAGACGAGGTGTTCAACAAATTTTTGAGCAGTTATAGAGAGTGGAGTAGTGCGGATCCCTTTTGTTGTTGATGGCAATACCGAAGATAACAACAGGGATACTGTTCAAGTTATTTTCCTTATTTTTAAATGCTTGTGTCTTTTGTTTCTGTCGCTCCACTTTATTGTGTTGAGCTCAATTGTAAAAAAAAAATAAATAAATAAACTAAAACAAACACCACAAGAATATACATAGGATTTACAAAGTACACAAGAATATACATCTAGGTTATTTCTACTTTTAAAAATATTTAATCTGCCTAATGTCAATTATGTCATTCACTTGCACTTTTTTGTTTGAAAACTACTATTTATATTTTTTATAATATAAAAGATAAATTTTTTATTAATTACTTTCAATATTAAAATAACATACACGTATATCGATATAATATTTTGTTTTTATTTGCTTCGTCCATATAAAAAATGTCAGATTTATACAATACAATTAAGTATCCTTTAAACTCTTTTTTTATTTAGTCTTTTATTACATTAATTAAAAAAATCAAAACAAACACATCCAAATAGATTTAGTATTTTTTAAAATTTAAAATACATATTTAAAAAATAGTTTAAATAAAACTAAACTTCAAAAATTAAATTTAAAATATCTAAATTTATTGTAAACTCTTAAATACTCAGACATCCAAAAAAAATTTTTCTAAAATCGCAATCATACTTAATTCTAAAAAAATAAAATATAACAGAGAATTTTTTCGTAGTCTGAGCTCCTCATTCTCGTCAGTGCTTTCTCTTCCGCACTGCAGTCCTTGTCGTGGCCGCTTCATCCTCCGAATATGTTTTTCTCTCTTTAATTAATTAATTGATGTTCATAATTTTTTTTTGTGTTGTAAATTCTTTGATACTTAGTTGTTTGTAGAAGGTTTTAGTTTGTGTAAATTGAACAAATGGGGGCACTGCCATGAGCTTCATTCTGCTTCTGCTTTAATATTTGATTTTTTGGGCTCTGAGTTTTTTTTTATACAATTTAACTCTACTCATTGTTCGTATTAAATTTTCTATCATAAATTGGTGAAGTAATTATATGCTTCTGTGTTCATGAGTTAAATTTTAATATATCTTCATATCTTTCTTTGATACATGGAGATGCAATACATCCAAAAATATATCTCATCTTTTAAATTGATTTTAGAAACATATCTAAAACTCATTAAAAATATATATATCTAAAATTAACTGTACACAATTTAATCAAAAAAATAATGGTCAAATCATTTGAATCGACTATCCTTTACAACTACTAAATATTATAAATGAAAATATTTTTTTACTCAATAATAACTCTTGATAAATAAAAAATTCTATGTTAATTAAACAAGTTATTATTATAAAATAAGTAAAGTATAATACATTTTTGCGACAAATTTAAAATAAGGGTAAATAATCATTTCCAACCATGAAAGATTTAAACGCCGATAAAATTAACCATAAAAGAATAAAACTAATGTTGAACTCATAAAAGATAAATTATGTTCAACAAAAATAACTAATTATTAACTTTTATTAATTTCATTAAAAAATTAATTAAAATACCAAGTTACTTTTATTTACTATTTTTAACATTTTTTTCATCTCTTCCAGAGTTAGATTTTCTCTTCCTCTGTACACACCCACTTCTTTTTACTTTTTCTATCATAACCCTTTTCTTTCTTCTCTATCCGCTGATTTTCCTCCTTCTCCATGAAACAGCAGAAGAAACAATCATCGAAAGCTATTCCATTGTTTCTCTTCCAGATACAGGGGAAGAGTGATGCGATTTTGGCGGTTAGGGTGAGGAAGTGAAGGGTTAGAGAACGTCAGCGTACAAATATATAAACTCATTATCGTTTATGACTCATCCTTCTTTGGATCTTGAGATTGACGGTCGCGATGACATCGATGTGTGCCATCGAAGCCAGTTGTAGGTGCTAGGGTTCTCCATGGCAGCAATGCTGAAATTGCCCAACGTGTTTCTCGGGATTTGAACCATGGCAAGGAATTGACTTTCGATGTGGACGTTGGGAAAAAAGGCAATTGTGGCAGACGGTGATCCAATTCAGGGAGGGGAAGAGCAACACTGCTGATACGTGAGCATCTTATATCCTTTTTCTAGTCATTTTTATATTATTTTTATTTAGATTTTAATTACTTTTACTTTATTCTAGTGCAAAAATCACCTTTGGATGCTACTTTGAGTTTTTCTTGTATTTTTATGGTTTTAAGTAAAATCCGGAGCAGTTTGGAGAAGTCTAGAGCAAGAAAGAAAAATGCTGACAATTCTCCCCTGGGCGCTGAACGCCCACCTGGCGTTCAACGCCAGCAGGGGGCAAGAGATCAAAATGTGCGCTTTCCTCTCTGGCATTCAATGCCCAATCCTGGAGTGGTACGCCAGCAAGCAACCTGAATTACACTCAATTGGGCCTCTGAGTGGATTTAGCACTTATTAGTTTTATCTTATTTTATTTTTGTAATCTTTATTTTTTAAATAATATCTTTTAGGGTTAGTATTTATTATTAGGTTAGTATTTAAAGGAAGAGATCAATTAGGTTGAGGATCTTCTTCCTTCTGCACCTTTTTAGAATCCTGTTTTCTCTATAAGTTATAAGCAACTAAACTTCTGGTTAATGTTAGGAGCTCTGTTTATTTCTATGGATTGAGATTATTATTCATTTTAATATATGTTTAATTCAATTCTAAGGTGTGTTTTCATTCTTAATCTAATAAAACTGGGTTAAACGGGAGTATGGCCTTTTTTCTATATGAGTTCTTGTGATCCTCGGAAGAGTTCACTTGAACTACAGCTTGAGAACACACCTCCTAGACCGCTAATCCACAACCTGTTGGGGACAAGCAACATCTGGTCAACTGTAATCTAGGGTTATTAGGACCTTTGTGGTATAAACTAGCTTTTTGAAATTCACCCTCCAATCTAAATTGAATGACTATGGGAGTGGCATTTGATGAGGATCAGAGAAGATTAAATCACTAAGGGATTATGGTTTAATTACTTACAGTTTGCTATAGAGTGAATCATTCATTGTTAAAATAGTTAATAAGAAGTTTTAATGCAGAAAGATAAACATCTCTGAGACCTTAACTTTTTTCCTATATTATTTTTACACCAAACCATTATTGCTTTCTTTATTATTTCGTTTTATGTGCTTTCTACAACAACCATCTTTTACTGTTTGTCTGACTAAGTCTAACAGGATAACTGTTGCTTGCTCAGTCCGACAATCTTTGTGGGATCGACCCTTACTCACCTGAAGTATTACTTAGATGACCCGATGCACTTGCCGGTTAAGTTATACAAGTTCTAAGTTCACACACCAACGGCCGCATTGCCTTGTGATGGCGAGAAAAAGGATGCCAAGTTGGCCAAATCCAGTAGTAGAGTGGCTGCACCACTCAAAATTGGGTATAGCGGTCATGGTTATCATCCATTCCATTCACAATATTAGGTCAGTGTGTTGTGCTAATTGTAAAGTAATTACTTGTGTTGAGATTTTATTTCCAACTGCCACAACCACATCATTCTTTTCCTGCACTTGGAAGATGGACACGAACGACATCTTTGAACTCATCTCTCTCAAAGCCACTCGCCTCTCATTGCAGTTCCCACAAAGCACATACTCTTTATTTGTTGGTGTTGCTGTTTATCTCCTTTTGTATCATTTTTTCTATTTTTGTTTGTTGCTGTGTTGTGTTGACGGTGGTGTTGGCCGTAGTGGTAGTGGTGGTATAGTAGTGCTGGTAGTAGTTATGGTGGTCATACAGTGATGATGCTTAAAATTTAAAAAAGAAGATAGTGATTTTGTTGTTAATCGATAGTTGAGTTGAAAGATTTAGAAGGTTGAAGATAATGAAAGAGATAAGGATAATTTGGGTATTTCAATTAATTTTATAATGAAACTAATAAACAATTAATAATTGGTTATTTTTGTTGAACGTAATTCATTTTTTGTGGACACAATGTTAATTTTATTTTATTTTTTATGGTTAGCCTTGTCTACGTTTGTCTTTCATGGTAAAAAATGGGATAAATTACTATAATAAACCAAGTGTAACCCAAAATTATCCAGATTTTCTAAAAAGAAAAAGGCTACCTGAATGTCCTAAGTTGCAGTTCTATATAAATCGAATTGATTAAATTCGATTTATGTAAACTGGTACTAAATTGAATCCATTAGATTCTAATTGCATGCAAATGGAAATCGTGTATAAATCGAAACTTGTAAGAATTCGGTTTTTGTAAACAGACTTTTCTGGCTATTTTTAAATTTATTTTGAAAAATTTCAAACCGCAGCCCAACAAGAAATAGTGAGGCTGGCCCAATGGTAAAAAAAAATAAAAAAAGGAAACAAAAAGGATAAAAAAATTAAAAATTAAAAAGAAAAAGGCTATTAATATGGTCAAAATTGACTTTATGAGGGTAATTAATTCCCCTAAGTCAAGTTTGACTAGTAAATAATAGATATTATATTACCATTGGTTTATTTTCTCACTAGAGACTTTTTGAGCTGGAAATTCACTTCTAGTGACGGTTTTGCGTGCGCCGAGAAAAACTCTTGTAACTGAAAACTTCAAAACCAGTGGTAAAAATAATTTCTACGTTAATAATTGTGTCCCAAGATTAATATTATCCATTCATTCATGATTTATTTCTTTAAGAATAAATCTTAGCCATTAATTATTTTACCATACAGTACAATTTACTCCGAACTAAATTTCTGACTAGTATTCTGCAAACGACTCCTAGAGACCCCAAATCTTCTTACTTGCCACCCAAGTAACTTGTTTCTCCTTCTTAGCCTCTGGGCCGAGGCTATCTCAGCCTTTCACCCCTCTCTGCTGTGCATTTAACCTCGAGTAACTAACTGCGGTTAACTGCGGATAAGCTCGACATGCAAGTGCTGACTATGCTTCCTCGTTTTCACGCTCCTTGTTCATTGAAGCCCAGCCCTGACCACAAAAATTCCAGCCCCTTTTACCATCATAAATTCTGCAAGAATTTAATTTTTTATTTAAGGAAGCATTTGCCACAAAATTCACAAAACACTTTACACATTTTTACACTCTTTTGACCAAATTCTTAAGAGAGAAAGAGAGAAAATTCTGCACACACTACCTGCATTTTCAGCCTCTTATCTCACCATTCATATACTATTCTTCAAGTGTTCTTCAAGGGCTCAAACCAATAAGCACAAACTCTTGTCCGTTTTCACCAATCTTTGCGTTTATACCGAATTTAGCTAGGTAAACTCTTGTTCTTTCTCCTTTTCTTTTTCTTTTAAAAATAAATAGTAACCATGATGAATCCTTACTCTCCTCTATGTATAAAAAACTCCTTTTGAAGCACCCATGGATCACGCCTAAGGAGTTAAGGAGTTTCGAGCTCACCGTGGTTGAATTTTGACGTTTTGCGATACTTTAGGCCCAAAAACAAAATTCACCACCACCAGTTGTGCTTCTGCCCTTGTATGCACATTTTCTAGTGTAAGAAAGATTTACTAACCGAATTACATAAGAGGTAAGGGTTACTGTTAGTTAGAGTATGTTTGTGCTTGTTTTTTGTGTTCATATGAGCCACTTTGTGGTGATTTTGTGCTTGATTCTTAATTCTGGAAATTTAGTGACACTTCTCTATTTTTGGACTGTTATTTGAGTAATATTTGAATTTTGTTTGCCTCTGAAAAATGTATGGGACAGTAAAAAATTAATGGAGCACTTGGAGTTTAAGTTTCAAGCCTTAAAAGTCACTAAAAGTGGATAAAAATGAAAAAATACACCCCTAAAAATTTAGCCACTAAATGATCATGAAAGTCACGTTTATAAGGGTTAAA
This sequence comes from Arachis stenosperma, assembly GCF_014773155.1. NCBI lineage: Eukaryota > Viridiplantae > Streptophyta > Magnoliopsida > Fabales > Fabaceae > Arachis > Arachis stenosperma. The sequence goes on along the minus strand of NC_080379.1, from coordinate 40,502,505 downwards.
AGGAGGCTAGAAAACTGATTTTTAATCCTATGGAACAAAGGTGTAAAAGTAAAAAGGGTGTTATGGTCATTTTTTGGTAAAAAGAAAGTTAAAAATATAATTTAAATGAAAAATAAATAAAATTATGAACTTAGTATCCTTAAGGGTAAGATAGTAATTATATAATTTAGTTGAGTCAAAATTATAATTATAATAAAGTTTCGGGTCTAAATAAAAGTTTTAGTAAAAGTTAGAAGTAAAACGGTAAAAAGTGGTAACTAGAATAAGTAAGTAAATTAATAAAGGGTAAATATGGTTTTAGGTCCATAATGATAGAATTGACATTAATTAAAAGTATTATGGATAATTTGGTCATAGAAAAATATTAGGATTAATCCGGTAACATTTTGACGCTAAATCAGGTTAAATGATAAGCTAGAGTACTTAGGGACATATTAGTAATTTTAGGCATAAAATCAAAATTAAAAATTACTAATTAATTTAATAAAGGGTAAGAATTTCTTTTAGGAAAAATATGAGGGTAAAATGGTGAAATAAACTAGTGGTGAAAGTGTCAATAAAAGCCTAAAGAAAACTAGAAAACAAAGTTATGTACAAAAAGGGTAAAATTAGAAATGTACAAAAATTTCAAGAACAAAATGGTAAAATGTGACAAGACTGAGATATTTTAAGAAAGGATCGGGCACAAGTTTTATTTAAAAAGAAGGACAGAGAAGTACCTTAGAGATAAAATTTATTGAGATGTGTCGCGAAAAAAGAAATGTAAACCCCAAGGTGCTAGAGGTTGTTTGGAGGCGGGTATTTACCCACTGATTGCTAAAACTATGTTTTTCCTTTGTGCATATATTATGGCATCAAGCTTTGCAACGATTTCCTGTTGTCACGGACTGGTGGTATGCTTAACCACATTGACACGTATACACGGACGGACGCAATTGGGAAACCATATTTAGGACTAGTTCCTAGGTAACGTCGGGTTGCGGGTAGTCAACCGACGCATGAACTCATGGCCTGCATAGGACTAGACATGCATCATACTTGGTTGCTGCATTATCTATGTTTATGGTTGCTTACTTATACTTGTGATTGTATTTTGTCTCTGCTTCCTGTACTTTGTGTTTGTTTACTATTCTGCTATATACTTATACTTGTACTTATTTGTGTGACTTACCGACCTAACTGTGCGAAATCTTAGACTTAGGTTGTGGAACCCCATAGGATTCCTGTGTAGTACCCTGTTGGGAACCTTAGGTTCTTACCCCTTACCTCCCCATTCCGCAGATGCAAACTGGCGAGATCTTCTTTGAGTTTCCAGTCTTGGGACTAGCGAGCAGCAGTAGCATTACCGAAGGGTCAGAGTGACTTCTCTTACTTCCACACAGCACTTCCATGTTTCTTCAACTACCAGGGATCGATGACCAACAGTAGTTATAATAGTGGCAGTAGTAGTAGTTGTCTTTGCCCTCACTTTTATAGACTTTTAGAGGGCTAGGTGCTTTTGTAAATACTTATATAAACAAGTTAGAACTAGTCCCAGACTAGAATGACTCTTGTGAATCGATGCCTGTTAGTATAAATATAGAGTTTGTAAAAATTTTCATGAATAAGCAACGACGTAATCCAATGTGAATTATGATGTATTAAATGAGCCTTTGGGTATATATGTATGAGTTTGCTATGTTTTCTATACTTTATGTATATATTATCTATTTATCTATCACCTATTTCGTTATATCTGTATATCTGACACGCGATCTCGATTAGTGGTAGAGTCTCTGGGAAAAGTCGTGTAGTAGTGCCTGGCGGTTAGCATTGGTCATGACATGCTAGAAGCTGGGTCGTTACAAAACTAATGGCTTCGAATTCAATATAAGCGCTAAATCAAAACAATGAGATTCGATTTGTATTTGCATGTAAATCGAACCCATTCAATTCGATTTATAATGATACGTGGCCATTTAGGTAAATCAAATCCAATAGGTTTGATTTTGTATGTATTACACTATGTGAGTAAATCGAATGCACTTAATTCGATTTATACATTACTGACGTCTATAAATATGAGCTTAACATAAAATTTTCACCGTAATGAGATTCACAATGACTAGTGATGAGAGTTTTGTAGCTCTTGTGCACTATAGATGGTCCATTAAGAAAAAAAGGTGATCAGGTATTAAGTTTACCGATAAGGACCAGTTGAGTGTTTTTCTTAAATATTCGACGAGTTTTTCTGAGTTTAAGGATACTATACTCCAGAAACTAGGTCTGCTTGGCATCAAACAGATAGAGAAGTTGTTCTATAGAATCTCTATATTCGTGTTACACGATAATGTGAAGTATGATTCATTTGTTATTGGCAATGACGACAACTTGCAAGTTCTGCACCATTGTCGCCGTTAGTTTCCTGAGGTGAAGACTTCGGAACTTTTGGCTAAGCTTATAGATGTGGTATCTAGTTTTGGAAGTTCAAATGGAATCCTCAATCCTCAAGACATCCAACCTGCTCTAGTTACATGCCTATTGGTGCCTCGTTGGTTGCACCGGCCATTGCACTTGAGGCAGTTTTAGTTGCTTCTCCTTCCTTTGCATTCAATCTAAACCGCAATGGTGATGTCAGAGTTGGTGAGACTGGGCCGTTGGGGGTGGTAGCATTTGCGACGCCCGGTTCTCCTGCAACGGTCTCGGTCTTTGGAGAGGTTAGAGTACCCGATGGAGTTGAGGAAGCACTGCATGATGATGATGATGATGTGGAGCCCGCCACATTAGCGGATGATAGTGATGATGACACGCCACGACCGACTCCAGCTGTGGGTGGGGGAGCATCGAGTTCGGGTACTAATCAGTTTCCCCTACACTTCTCAGCTTTGTACTTGATGCAATGGCACCTCAGGGGGATCCGGGAGTACTTGTTGGGTTCGGGGCTAGAGAGACATAGAATATAGGAGTTGTATCTGAATTTCAAGTTGGTTAGCAGTTTCAAGATAAAGAAGAAGTCGTGTTAATCGTGAAGACTTATAGCATTTCCCGTGGGGTTGAGTACAATGTATTAGAATCCGATAATCACAAGTATTATGGCAAGAGCAAGGAATTTGACAGCGGGTGCCCATGGCTCATTCGGGTTAGCCTCCGCCAGCGTAGAGTATTTGAGAGGTAAAACAATATAATGGTCCTCACACTTATCTAGCCACATCGATATCTAGTGATCACAAGAAGCTTGATTATCATGTCATATCGGCCTTCATATTGCCCATGATTAGAGCCGATGCTGCCGTCTCGATCAAGGTACTCTAGAATACCACGGAGGCACAATTCATGTTTAAACCGACTTACAGGAGGATTTGGATGGCTAAACAGAAAGCCCTGACCCAGATTTACGGAGATTGGGAGGAGTCATACAATGGCTTACCATGATGGGTATTGGGTGTTCAGATCACGATGCCAGGTAGTGTTGCGGTGTTAAAGACTAGTCCTGTGTGGTTTGGTGGGCAAGTGGATGACTCTGCAGCTTATTTCCATTGGCATTTTTGGACATTTTCACCGTGTATATAGGCGTTTCGACATTGCAAGCCACTGGTCAGTGTGGACGGTACCCACCTGTATAGGAAATACGGCGGTACACTGTTGGTCGCGATTTCACAAGACGACAACTCCAACATCATTCCTATTCCATTTGCACTTGTGGAGGGGGAGAATGCAGAGTCGTGGTCATTCTTTCTATCTCACCTGTGACAGCATGTGACCCCTCAGCCAGGTATACTTGTCATATCAGATAGGCACAATGGGATAAAAAATGCATTGGAAGCTCCTGACGGTGGCTGACTTTCACCTACTGCATATAGGGCTTTTTGCATCTGACACGTGGCTGCAAATTTCGTGCTGAGTTTTAAGGGCAGGGATGCACGAGGTGGTTAGTGAATGCTGCTTATGCCAAGACTGAGGTCAAGTTTCACTACTGGTTTGACATTCTTCGTGCCAAAGATCCGGCAAGTTATACGGCATCCACTAGAGCTGTGTATATAAGTAGATATTGTTAGTCACCATAAATAGTAAAAGATGCAAATACTAATTTATTTATGTTCACACTAAAACCAAAAGATACTCACATCCCCGGCATGGAGTAAATCTATCATAAGCCTCCAATGCCCTACACGAGGCCCCTTGTCGCTCTACGCGGGCTGATAATTTGACCATCTAAAATGCACAACATTTAATTAACAATAAAGTAAACACTCATATTTTTAGAAAGATGATGCATATTTAAAGGAAAAGTACATGGACGCCAATGGCCAATAGAAGACATCAAATCCGTCTAGCCAGAAACCATGGAATCTCCGAAAGATTCACGACTGGAGGAGTTGCAGTGGATCGGCCAACTTGATGATATTTTTGTTCGCCACACGGCATGCGCCTGAATAGCCATGACAGTGCAGCAGACCCCCAACTATACTAACCCATGTCCTCTAGCCTGGCAACATAGGGTAGCCAACAAATGTGGAGGCGGGTACCTGACTTAACCCCAAACAGCTGTGTAGATAGGAGCATCATGATATACGCATGGGCATACCTCTTAACTGTCTCATTGTATGTCCCCTGCGGCAGCTTACTAAATGTCTCCTGAAACCATGTACACTTCACCGTGAACTTGTTGATGCAATTCGCAGGAGGCAAAATACCCAGCAGCTTCCCAAACCATGCCCACGCTGGCCGGCCCCCTCAATATGTCGCGTAAAGTGCGTAAGACATCCACTGACATACTGACCGTTGATCAAGAGTTCTAACTGGTATGCCACATTCTAGAGCGTGATCGTGTACTTCTCGAACAGCATGTGAAAAGTGTGCGTCTCAGGCCGCCATCTTTCCACGAATGCATGACCAACGGTTCATCCAGTCGAAACCACGTCTCGTTCATCTTACAAGATGGTATAAATCAACCATCTGCAAGTACAGAACGATCCTATCGTCCAACGGAATACAGTGTTGCCGTCTCATGGTGCTAATGCAACGATGTGACTGCACAAAGATAGAAAATTCCATATCACAACCATCACGATACAATTTTCAGTGCATGAAAATCTGAAATAAATAAACATGGCATGCTCTAACTTTAAAACTTGTTTACAATATCGCCCAAAATTTAGTAATCGAACCAAATACAAAACCCTGAATAACTCATGAACAAATTTCATTAAAAAAAACCCAAAGCATTTAGTCCCACACGTTTACACAGAGAATACAAAAATGATTAAAAAACTGAAAAATCTAACATATCCTAACATTTTCTAATCATAAGTATCTATCTCAAAAAATCACAATTACAAAAAATATTTATATTACTTTTTACAAAGAACTCAAGAAATTTATAGCTATCGCTACTCATAAATCAAGTCTCATTGCACATAAGACTAAGAAGTTCAAAATCTAACATATCCTACATTCCAAAACAACCTTCTTAGGTACCACTTCAACTTATCAAAATCTAACTACCTAATAGCTTACTACTTCTAACATACAGTTATATTAAAAAAATTTCTTAATCCCTAATTAAAGACTCTAACTAACTACCACAATTTATGTTAACATTAATAGAATGACTAATCTATGCTTAAAAAAGAAAAATTTCTTTACTAACCTTGAGATGGATGGTGCTAGCAATATGCACGACTCCATCTAGCCAATATAGATGATTCGGATCGTCCTCCATGTGTCCAACTTCGATTTTTCCTGGGCGGCTTTTCGAAAATTTCGGATATGGGTGGTGAGGTTGGGTGTGGGGTTTGTATGTTTTGTAGTTTGAATGAATGAAATTCAATTTGTATATATAGTAATATTGAGCATAAATCGAATCCATTATATTCGGACTACTTGAGGGAGATGCTGCTTGTAAATCGAATTTATGGGTTTCGATTTACAAAAACTATTAAATTGAATCTTATTGTTTCGATTTAGTGATTATATTGAATTCGAAGTCATTAGTTTCGATTTATACATGATTTTTATTTGCATGCAATTCGAATATAATGGATTCAATTTAGTACCAATTTGCATAAATCGAATTTAATCAATTCGATTTATATAGAAATGCAACTTGAAACAGTCAAATAACTTTTTTCGTTCTGGAAGATCTGGATAATTTTGAGTTACATTTGTTTTATTATAGTAATTTACCCTAAAAAAGTTATTTATTCTTTAAAATAATATACTTAAATACAATATGTTTGAACACATCTAAAACTCAAATAATTATTATAAATAAATAAAATACAATACATTTTTGTGATATATCTAAAATAATTATATTTGGATATCAAAATGAATTTGAATACATTCAAAACTCAAAAATATTATTATTATTATTATTATTATTATTATTATTATTATTATTATTATTATTATAAGAACAAGTTTAGATATTTTATTATAAAAGATAAAAATTAGAAAGAATAGTGACACAAAAAAATATTGATAGAAAAAGAGACAAAAGAAATTGGAAGGAACAGAAAGAATAGAACGGATCAATAAGTATGGCGTGATGCTGGTGTATGAGAGAAGAAAAAAATAAAAAATAAAAAACTTTTTTATTTTTTGAAATTTAATACCATAAAAATATAAAGTGAATATTTAAATTAAATAAAAAATAATAATAATTTTTTAAAAATAAGAGATATAATTAATTAAAAAATTAAAATAATATTATATTATATTTAAAAATTGAATAAAAAATCATATTTAAAAAATAGTAGCAATTTTCAGGTTTGTAAACAACCTTTCTTTTTAATTTAATTAACATTGGAGCCTAGGTCCAAAAGAAACAATTACATAGGAATAAGTCTCCGGACATCCTAAATACTAAAGCGAACCCACAATATCATACCACTAGAAAAAATGAAATAAAAAATATGTCATATAATGTTGGAAAAAGTCAGAGCCTCGGAGGTAAAAAGATCGTTACCTTGTTCCTTAGTGGGTCAAATTGACTCAATCCTTGGCCGTGTGAGCCTGTGACTTTGATAACATGCTCAGTTATTCACATTGGGGCAGAAGCTAACATGTAGCGCATCTGTATGGGATGCTGTGGTGGTGCACTTCTGTGATTGGGACCCACCAAACATGGCGATTAAAAACCTGTTCAATGCAAGATGGAAAACGACAAATGTGATCTCTGGGATTGGGACCCATGTCCGGAAGTATCATAGGCCGTTGGGGATTCGTTATGGTGCCCCGCGTCCGCATCGTTAAATGACTAAAAACACCCCTTCCATGCTTCCACCTTAAATTGCGTAGTGAGTAGTGACTGTTAACACGCTTTTGCTTTTGCTGATTTCGGGGTTTATGGCTGTGTCCCACGTCAGCAAACCACCTGCCACGATTCCTCCCTTTCCTTACCTTCTTTGTATTTCATGGTCAAAAAGTGAAAAAATTGATTCAACTCCGTTACATAAAATAAACAGCAGTTTTATGGAATTTTTTTATTTAAATTAATATAATAGTTACAAAAATATATTTAATGTAAAAAAATTACAAAGATAGACACCGTATTATGGTAAAAATATATTAAATGGACATTCCGTTACATAATATTCGAGATAAGTTATCGCGGATGCACTCCAAAAAAAGATATCTTAAAATAGTAAGTTGATTAATTGTATATGAAATAATTTTTAAACTTAAAATTTTATGATGTTAGCTTATTATTAAATAGTTGAATTATTTTTATGGTTAGTTTTAAGTCAATAATATATTTTGTTATGTATAATGAATAATGAGAATTTGCATTAATTAATTTAATTAGTTATGATTAAATTTTAATTAAATTATATTTTGAAGTAATCTATTACTCTCTCTTTACTGTTTCTACTAATTTTATTGAGATAAATTATCACATAAAAAAATTAATTATTGGCCATTTGTATGAAAAACAAGACAAAAAAGAATTAATGGAATTGAGATAGATTTAGTGTGATGAATGATTGAGCCAATAAATTACTTATATAAAGTTTTTTTTAATGTACTTATCTAAAATACAAAAAACCTTATTCTTTATGCATGTATCTCGAATACAATATCTGAATCTAGTCTTGTTTATATCCCGAATATAATTTACCTGCTTTATGCACAACTGCCTGATTGTATCTTATTCCGAGTGCACTCAATTTTTTTTTGTTATTTATCCCAAATACAAATTAAAGTCTCTGATTTGTAAGTTTAATGTGTTTTCTCTCTCTATACTTGGATATGTCATGGCTATGTACATCCATAATTTTCTTATATCAAATATATTTCTGTAATTATTATATTATTTAATTTAAATACAAAATTTTAATTTTATAATAATATGTTTTTAATAACTAAATACAAATTTTTTTTATTTTATTAATTAAAAATAATTTAAATATATAATTAATAAATAATAACTATATTTTATATAAATATATTTTTTTAAATTAATAAAATAATAAATAAAAAATTAATTATCATTAAATTCATATTTTTACATACATAAATTTATTATTTTAATTTAAAAATAATTATTTTTTATTTTATTATTTTACTAATTTTTTTATCATTTAATTCCAATTTTATGTGGATCGATGTTTTTTTAAAAGAACTTTAAAATAAAATTGTGACCCATACGGGAAAGCTTATTAAAATAGTTTCTACTTTTTATATAAAAATAATAATTAAATATAAATATATATCATGTTAATAATTTTTAATTATTATTTTTACAAAAACTTACAGAAAATTAAATGAATATGTATTTGATTCTACTAAATTTGGAGTCAATGATTCAACAACGAAAAAAAAAAATACCGTTCTAAATTATAAGAAATACCCTAAAATAACTTAAAACGGCGGAGTTATTTAAGCAAAAATATAAATGAATCTAAAAAATTGATATAAATTAGATATGATAAGATATCACAATTAAAGATTGATAAGCTTAAAAATGTCACAGAGATGAATACTCTCGATAAATTTAAAAATTTTTCGAAAAAATTCAATAAAAAATAAATCTCACAAAATAATATTCATGATCTGATTTTTACATAAATTAAAGACTTCTATTTAAAGATTAGTGGATAAGGGGTTAGTGAAAAAAAAAATTAATAAATATTCTACTAAACCTTTAATACTTTACTACATTGAAAATATACCTAAATACTTAATATTTTTTAGTAAAATAAAATATTTAAAATATTGAGTACGTGATAAATTTTTAATATCTCAGGTTTTAAAATAACATAGAAATTAATAAAGAGTTACACCGCCAGTTAATTTTATAAGTGTCTTTTTTATTATTCATGTATCTTCATGATTAATGATGCAAAGAATAATTTTGGATTCTAATTACTCTTGTTTTGAGCTTTTTCTTTTAAGTATAGTTGCAATAATTTATTGTAAAATCTCTTTCGTTTTTTCTTTTTCTTACTCTTGTCATAGGCCACTTAATTTTTATATTTTTTTAATCAAATCTAATGTATTGTCAATATTCATGTCATGATCAAATTTAGTTGTGTTTGCATTCATGCTTTTATACTTTTATATATTTTAAAAAGTTCTGTTTTACATCAGAGTTCAATTAAAAGATTTTACTAACTTGTACTATAAAAATATAGATTAAGCGTACTATAAAAAATATTTTATAAAAATTATTATTAAAATTAATTTTTTATATTTTAATTAAATTTTATATTAAAAATATTAAAAAATAGTTTTTATTATTATATTTTAAAAATGTATTCTTAATATACAGTTTAGTTAACAAAGATTTTTCGGATAGTCATTTTTCGATACAAGTTCGTACAAGTCTCTTTAACTTAATTCACCTCACGCGCCATTATTTAACCAATTTTTCAATCAACGCGCAAATATATAACTGCCTTTTTCGAAAAGATTTCATTTATGTTTTCAAATTTTTTCAACGTTTTTGATCTACGTTCTCTTCTATCTCTGCGTTTTTCTTTGTTCATTCTCTGCGTTCTCTTTTTTCGTTTTTTGCAATTTCTTTCGTTCTCTACATTTTTAAAATCAAGCTCTGAAATAAGTTTTGAACAGTTATCTCGTTGTTAAAGATAATAAATGATTTAAGTTCAGATTGTCAATTGAATTAGAGCGAAGTAGATTATTGTTTTGAATCTAATCAAGTGGTTGAGGTGTGGTTCAATTTTAGTTAATGTTTTCATTAGTAGTTTATGATTCTGTAGGTGAATAATATTATTTTTGTTTGTGAAAATTGCTATTTATTGTTGATGGTTTGAATTGAATGTAATATAAGAGTTCTGCATTAAAAAAAATATTTTTGTATATTTGCAGCAAATTTTGGTGTAAACCAAAGATATTTATGTTATTACTTAAGAATTTTCGATGTTTTTGTACTAATAAGTTCTGCATAATTCAAAACTCTCCATCTTTCTCCTACTCATTTTCTATTGTTGCTTCTTCTTCTTTTTTTCATCAGCATCACCATCTTTTTCTTTTTTTTCTTATAAATCTTTTCCTTCTTATGTTATCTTCTCAAGTTTCTTCTTCTTTTACTCTCTTAACAAGAATAAAAACAAAAAAATCAAACAAAGAAGAAGAAGAAACACATAATATTGCAAAATTATTTGAAAGACGATAAACCTACATTCATTCAACTAAAAGACAGAAAAAAACAAAAAGAGAAAAAGAAAAAATGCAGCATTAAAGAAAATATTTTTGTGTATTTGTAGTAAATTTCGGTGTAAAACTAAGATATTTATGTGTATTATTAAAGAATTTTCGGTGTATGTATACTAATAAATTCTGTATAATTCAAAACTCTTCATCTTCCTTCTTCTCATCTTCTGTTGCTTCTTCTTTTTTTTCATCATCATCACCATCTTTCTTTTCTTTTTTCTTATTCATCTTTTTTTTTGTGTTACCTTCTCAAGTTTCTTATTTTATCCTCTTAACAAGAATAAAAACAAAAATAAAAAATCAAACGAAAAAGAAAAAAGAAACACATAATACTGCAAAATTATTTAGAAGAAGATGAACCTACATTTATTCAACTAAAAGAAAGAAAGAAACAAAAAAAGAAGGAAAAAATACAGCATTAAAAAAATATTTTTATATATTTGCAGCAAATTTTTTCGGTGTAAAACTAAGATATTTATATGTATTGTTAAAGAATTTTCGATGTATAGGGTATTGATAAGTTCTGTATAATTCAAAACTCTTCCTCTTCCTTCTTCTGATCTTCTTCCTTTTTTTTCATCATTGTCACTATCTTCTTTTTTTTTTTCCTTATTCATTTTTTCTTCTTACTTAACCTTTTCAAGTTTCTTCTTATTTTATTCTCTTAACAAGAATAAAAACAAAAAAAATCAAACAAAGAAGAAGAAGAAATACATAATTCTGTAAAATTTATTTGGAAGAGGATGAACTTATATTTATTTAACTAAAAAAAAAAGAAATAAAAAAAATTTTTGCATTAAAGAAAACATTTTTATATATTTGCAGTAAATTTTAGTGTAAAACTAAAATATTTATGTATATTATTTAAGAATTTTCAATATATATACATATAAGTTTTGCATAATCTAAAACTCTTCCTCTATCTTATCTTATGCTTCTTCTTTTTCTTCATTTTCTTATTTCGTTTTTTTCATAATTCTTTTTAATTCACCTTCCAAACTTCTTTTACTTTTTTCGACAATTTTAAAAATTTTTTTTATCATTATTTGAATTTTGAGTGTTGCAGATTTGATTGAAAGAGAAGAATTGTTAGTTATAATGATTTTTGTCCTATTCAAAAATTAGAAAAACACGTGTTTATATGCAATCTAAACTGATAGTTATTTTTGTTGAGTTTGAATTAAGTTATATACATTTATATGTCAAAAAAATTTGTATGTATAATAAACTTATTTAATTAAATCCTAAATTAAATTTCTTCCATCTTATTAATTGTTTCGTTTTGCCTGGCTAGCTATATCTCAACTCTCAAGACAAGGCAAAGCATAGGAGTTTGTTTTGCTCGCCTTACTTGTTTCTTTCTTTATTAAGGGCAGTTTAATTAATGCCGTTGACCAAACAACACTGTATATTCAAGTAGCGCAGGCACGTCGAGAATGACATAAAATTCTGTTTCGTACCATCACTCTAAAAAAAGTCAAGGCAATACCAAACAAGAATTTGATTATATAAGAACTCTGAAATTTTAATTTTATTATTAGTTCTTTCGGCCGGTTATTGATGCGTATGTATATATAGGAAGCTGTGTGATGTGTAGTAATACGGCTCTTGAAAGTTGAAACAAACCATCAAGCTAAACTTTTATTTGATCGTGTGGGGTTTATAAGAGAGCCATTTCATGAAGGCATTCCAATTCTAGCGATTTAAATATTCAACGGTGTGAATTTTCATTTGATAATTTTTGTTACGTACTAATCCGTTATTTATATTTAGACTAGGTAAAGCCTTATAAATTGGCACAACAATACAAACAAAAAGCACATATGATTGTTAATTAAATATTTAATCTACAAATCCAAAAAATTATGAAAATTAGGTTACAAGGAATAATCACGAAATAAATAAAAAATAAAAAATAACATCATAATTCGATTTCTAAAAAAATAGATCAACAGTAGTACTTCTGAAATTATATTTAATAAAAAAGAACTTTCTATAAAAAAAATATAATAAGAGAAGAAGTACGAAATTTACTTTAAATACATATCATATTTTTCTCTTATTTTTATTTATTTGAGCGCTAAAATTTTTTTATAGGTATCTACTCCTATTTTTATTTATTTGAGCGTTAAATTTTTTATATACCTTGTTCTCATCTATCTAAAACAAAAAAGAACTCAACCCTAAATAAAACGAGTTATACATTTCACAAGATTCACTACACCAAAACACATACTAAAAAAAAAAGATAAACAATAAAAATATTAAATAATATGAATAATAGGTATGTAGATAATTATGTTGATTATTTTTAATTAAATTATTTTTTTATTTAATTTATTTATGCACAATTAACAATAACTAGATGTTCAATTTATTAAGTATGTTGATAATTATTCTAATATTAAAATTTAAAAGATAATTTAAAAATAAAGTATTTTTTATTTTATTAGATTAATTTTAAAATTTATTATTTATATTATTTACAATAATTATTATCTACCTAACAAAACTAAAAAAAAAAAAAAATTACCATTACGTGCTTGACCTATACATTCTTATCAGCACGTCCTCTGAGTTCTGATATATTTCATATTAATTTAATCTAATTCCTTTGTTACAACTTACATATTTGCAGTGATTGTGACACGTGTAGTTATTAATTTCTCTTGTGGTTATGAATGCCTTACATGTTAGGGTTAGACAACCTTTTTCTCCTGATCGAGAAATAAATTTTAAAAGGACCTTTCCAACCTAATAAGGATTTTCCAATATTATTATTATTATTATTATTATTATTATTATTAGGGTAAAAAACCATAATAAGCCAACTGGCTCAGAAAATTACGTAAATACGCCAAAGCAAAAATCGTTACAGCAATAAGCCAGATCGTATTTTTATATAATTCGAACCAGGTTGGTTCGAACTCCATTTATTAGTAAATCGAACCAGGTTGGTTCGAATTATGGTTTTTTTTTTTGTTAGTAATTCGAACCAGCCTGGTTCGAATTAGTAATGAAGGTAATTCGAACCAAGGTGGTTCGAATTATAGAGAGAGAATGTCTGCATGTAATTCGAACCAGGCTGGTTCGAATTACACCAATCATAGTTCGAACCAGGCCGGTTCGAACTATGTGTGAGACTGACTGTATATATATGGTTCCAAACGTGAGTTACTCTCATTAGAGGGAGAAGGATGGCTAGTGAGGAGAGTTTTGTTGTTTTGGTGCACCACAGAGGATCTGTTAATAGAAAAACTCGTTCCGGAGTAAAGTTCACAGATAAGAATCCTCTATGTATTGTCATAACATCTACGACGAGTTACGATGACCTTGTTAGCGCTGTACTAATGAAGCTTGGTCTGGAGGGTGCGAAGCGGGTAAAGAAGTTTTTCTATCGCATTCCAGTCACGGTGCTACAGAATACGGTGAAGTATGATTGCTTCACGATTAATAATGATGCGGACTTGCAAGTAATGTTTCTCTGTCGGCGGCAGTTTCCGGAGGTGAGGACACCGGAGTTGTTGGCCCGGCTGGTTGATGTTGTATCCAGCTCCGGCGGTTCGAACAGGAATATGAACACTATAGCGAATGCAGCAGGTTCTAGTTCCCGGCCTGCCGTTGCTTCCTCGTCCGTCCCTGTGTACGAACCAGTGGTCCAACATGTCGCCTCCCCATCTTTCGCTGTTGACCTCAATGCCACCGAAGGCGACGAGGTAGTGGAAAGGGAAAATTTGCCGAACACTTTAGTGGGAGTTGCACCTGTTGGCGTAGGAGACGGTTTTTTGGACGATGAAGACGAGGATGACGTCGAGCCGGATATGATTGACGATGATAGCGCTGATGATATTGGAGCGACTGGGCCTGCATTGGAGGTAGGTGGTTCTAGCTCTGGCACACAGCAGTATCCACCACATTTTTCCTCATTGGACTTGGATGCCATGAGACATGAGGGGGTTTTAGGGCACGCTGTTGGATTCGGAGCTAGAGATGCGGAAGGGAGTACTGGTCTGACAGAGTTCCAGGTTGGTCAGCAATTCCAGGATAAAGATGAGGCCCTTTTAAGTGTGAAGACTTACAGCATCCGGCGAGGGGTACAGTACAAGGTGGTGGAGTCCGATCACCGCCGGTATGTGGGCAAGTGTTCCGAGTTTGGGAATGGGTGCACATGGTTGATTCGACTGAGTCTCCGGAAGCGCAAGGGCATCTGGGAGGTCAACGGTACAATGGACCTCACACTTGCCTGGCCACATCCATCTCTAGTGACCACAGGAGTTTGGATTATCATGTGATTTCGGCTTTCATTATGCCAATGGTTAGGGCCGATGCATCCGTGAGCATCAAGGTGCTCCTGAACGCCACGGCAGCGCACTTTGGTTTTAGGCCGACTTACCGGAGGGTTTGGATGGCGAAGCAGAAATCTATTGCCCTCATATACGGTGACTGGGATGAGTCCTACAACGACCTGCCTAGGTGGGTCTTGGGTGTCCAGCTGACGATGCCTGGGAGTGTTGTGGTCCTGAAGACGAGCCCGGTTCGAGTTGGAGGACAGGTGGACGAATCTCAAGCGTACTTCCACAGACTTTTCTGGACTTTCCCGCCCTGCATCGAGGCATTCCGTCATTGCAAGCCGCTAATCAGCATTGACGGCACACATTTGTATGGGAAGTATGGGGGAACGTTGCTCATCGCGATTGCACAGGATGGGAACTCCAACATTCTACCTGTGGCATTCGCACTAGTAGAGGGTGAGAACGCGGAATCCTGGACATTCTTTCTCTCACACCTTCGACAGCACGTGACCCCGCAGCCCGGTCTGCTGGTTATATCGGACAGGCACAACGGCATCAAGGCTGCACTTGAGGCCCCTGACGGCGGTTGGCTACCGCCATCTGCGTACCGTGCATTCTGCATACGACACGTTGCGGCTAATTTTGCCCTAACCTTCAAGGGCAAAGATGCTAGGAGGCTACTAGTGAACGCGGCGTATGCGAAGACCGAGGTTGAATTTGATTACTGGTTTGATATCCTGCGATCTGAAGATCCGGCGATGTGTGAGTGGGCGAACCGGATTGATTACTCGTTGTGGACTCAGCATCGTGATGAGGGGCGGAGATTCGGTCACATGACGACGAACATCTCCGAGTGTGTGAACTCTATCCTGAAGGGGGTCAGAAATCTCCCTGTAGCATCCCTGGTGAAGGCAACATATTGTAGGCTTGCGGAACTGTTTGTTCGCAAGGGGAGAGAGGCTGAGGCCCAGATGGGAACAGGACAACAATTCAGTCAGCATTTGGTGAAGTGTATTGAGGCCAACATGAAGACGGCCAGGTGCTTCACGGTGACGCTGTATGACCGGGATAACTCCGAGTTCACTGTAGCAGAGACTACTCCGACTGGTTCTTTCTCCTTGGGTACTTACAGAGTATCACTTGCCTCTCGGACATGTGACTGCGGGTACTTCCAGGCTCTTCATTTCCCGTGTCAGCACGCACTTGCGTGCTGTGCATACTCACGGGTCACCTGGACCTCTTACGTTCACAGCGTCTATCAGATTAGCTCGGTCTTCAATGTGTATCGGATGGGATTCACACCTCCCATCCCGGAGGGCTTCTGGCCACCTTACGACGGGCCCACAGTGATTCCAGACCCTGCCATGAGGCGTGCCAGAGAGGGTCGTCCTAGATCCACTAGGATACGGACGAACATGGACGAGGCGGATCCGAATCGGCCAAAGAGGTGCGGCCTATGTCGCCAACCTGGACACACGCGACGTAGTTGCCCACAGGTTGCAGGCTCGTCTCAGACAGGACACCATTAGTATGCATGTTGTTAGTGTTAGCATTATCTACATTAGTGCGCATCTTGCTAGTCTTAGAGTTATTTAGATTATATCCCATGTTGTTAGTGTCAGTATTATTTACATTAGTGCACATGACTTTTAGTTTGATTGTTGCGAGTAGTAATGAATATGGCTTTTTTAATTATGTATTTTTTTCTTTAAAGTTCAATCATGTATGATCCTGGTTTGTACTTTTTTTGTTATGTTATAGTCTGTTTATCTATGTTTTTTTTTAATTTGTGTTCTGGGACATTCATTTTGTATGATCAATGAATCTTGAAACAGTTTAGCGTTTATTTTCTCTTATTGAACTGTGTCCGGGTTGGCGACATAGGCCGCATCTCTTTGGCTGATTCGGATATGCCTCGTCCATAGATACACAGCTTAGTCAGTCTCACACATAGTTCGAACCGGCCTGATTCGAACTATGATTGGTGTAATTCGAACCAGTCTCACACATAGTTCGAACCGGCCTGGTTCGAACTATGATTGGTGTAATTCGAACCAGCCTGGTTCGAATTACATGCAGACATTCTCTCTCTATAATTCGAACCACCTTGGTTCGAATTACCTTCATTACTAATTCGAACCAGGCTGGTTCGAATTACTAACAAAAAAAAAACCATAATTCGAACCAACCTGGTTCGATTTACTAATAAATGGAGTTCGAACCAACCTGGTTCGAATTATATAAAAATACGATCTGGCTTATTGCTGTAACGATTTTTGCTTTGGCGTATTTACGTAATTTTCTGAGCCAGTTGGCTTATTATGGTTTTTTACCCTTATTATTATTAGATAGATTGGCTCTTCAAATTTTCAACCCCAACGCTTCATTCGCTGTATCCTATTTAATTTGTCAATAGGTGCAGATATTGACATTCCATGAAAGTTAGCTACCTAGACTTTGTAGCCCAAGTTTCTCATCAGACCAAAATCTGGTTGTGAAATAATTTATTTTTATTAAACAATGTACGTAAAATTATAAATGAATTAAATAACTAGCACTGATTTTTCTTATTATTCTTAAAAGGTAAAAAGTTGGCTTTAATTAACATGCAATGTATCTAACTTTTAATGATATTAGCACCCATGACAAGCATGAGAGTTATATAATAGTGTCTATGATATTTAATATTTTTCAAATGAAGCTCAGAATGATATATAAGCAGAACATGAGAGCCACCTCTTCGCGATATCAATGCAATTTTTTTTGGTCTAGTCACTCTCTTGTGGAATTTTATACAAAGAAAACAACCGGAAGATTAATGGATAATTGGAATGGAATTGGCAAACCAACATGACTTGTTTTCCTAAGAGATACATGAACTTGTCGGCACGTTAGAATAAACAACTTTTTTGTTGTATGTTCAAACGAAACCGTGACAAAGCACAAAGCAGATTCGTTATAAACGCGTAAGTGCGTAACCCCACATACACAACCCAGTAGGCCAGGGGAATGCTCAAACCTTTTTAAACGCCAGCTCACTCCCACTACTTTCATATGTATAAAAAGTTGAGCTAATTTAATTTGATACATCTAGAAAGTACGAACGACCCAGGCTTTAATTTTTAATTAAAAGGAGTTTAATCTGTCTTAAGGTGGTTACGTTTTTCGCTACTTTTCTGACCCTAGAGTCTCCGTCACCTTTTTGTTTGCTCAAATAATCAAAAGGTAACCAAATGATTGGCTATGATTGGGACATTCTTAAATAATTACGAGCCCGGCGGTGATACGATTAATTAAGCATAAATCATGCATTAAACAAAACATAAACAAGAAAGGTGTTAATTATTATTGTAATTCAAACTTCTAGTAATTAAGATACAGATCTACATTATACGTAATAATATATAGGTGTTTGCTACAGTACGATGATAAATTCATACGTACTGATACATTTAAAATATAGACAAATAATAATAAGGCACGTAGAATTTATTTTCCACATTAAAATTTGATTTTTTCTTTTTAAAATATATAGTATATCACCACTTTTACTAATACACTCTTTTAATTAAATAAAAATAAAAAATATTTTTTGTTTAATTTTATAAAAAATCTTAAACATTCTTACTTTATTTAATTAGACAAAAATACCCTTTTAAATTAATCAAATTTTAGAATTCAGTTAATCTTAATTTTATAATTTCAAATAATTTAAACAACAAAATAAAAACATAAAAAAAACTAAAAATCAATCGTTCTTTATCTTCTCCAATTTCCCTAATCATTCGTCCCCTCCCTCTGAAGCAAACATATCAAAAAAAATAAAAAATCAATCGTTCTTCATCCTCTCCAATTCCCCTAATCATTCTTGCCCCCTTCTGAAGCAAAGCATTGAAAGTCCCAAACCAAAATGGCAAAACCCTAGTCCTAGGTTCTTTGCCGCGGCCGTCCCCAGGTTCTTAGCGCTTCCGCTTCTTCCTCTTCCCCCTTTCCGGAACCTAGGTAGCTCGGCACGTGGTCCCCATCCTCGCCGACTTCTCTGTCCGTGGCTTGGACCAACTCGCCTTCGGGTCACCATTTGCCATCGTCTCTGCTCTCGCCGTCATCTCGCCGGTTGCTGCCGTGTCTCCGTTGAAGGTTAGTGGCCCTGCTCTCACAAAAAATACATGTTTCAAAGAAACTATTGGTAAAAGGCGTTTCGGTTATAGAGATTGCGATGCTTTTCATGATGCAGGTATATATATCTTGGGTATTCGACAGTGAAGTAGAAGCTGCAAGGTCCTAGTGACACATGAATTACATTATATCTGCACTGAATTTATTACCCTGAATTTTCAACCTCACCAGGGCTCCAATCCAATACGTGTATCCCTTTTGATTTTCTGAAATTCAGAGCTTATGACAATGCTGCTATCAAATGCAATGGAAGGGAAGCAGTGACTAACTTTGAGCCAAGTACATATGAAGGAGAGATAAAATCTCCATGTAAATCATGTTGCTTGTATGCGAAGTTTGTATTCGTAGGTTTTGATGAATGACAAACCAACAAACGACATGAAAAGACATACCAACAAACAACTTGAATGAACAAGCATGAAGAGTTGAAAGCAAACACAACAACAACAAGAAACTCAAGTCCACAACAGTTGAAGACAAGTATAGAGTCTTAGGACTTAGGTAACTTCTTGTTAAGAACCAATTGCTAAATCTCTCAACACACACTCACAAAAAGTTTTGATACACATCTTGCAATTCAATGCTAGCCAAAAGGTTTAAAAACTTGTTTTCAAAGGTACAAAAGCATAGGAATTGACTCCAACAAGTTTGAGATCAATCCTAAGCATTTTGAAGTGATTTTAAGCCATTCTTTGAGGTTTGCATCGATGCACACTCATCTTGCATCGATGCAAAGCATGCAACGACTTGTTGCATCGATGCAAAGATGTTTGCATCGATGCAACCTAGCTGAAAATTCAAATTTCAGCATCAAAGACACATTTGCATCGATGCAAAGTGTTATGCATCGATGCAAATAATTCAAAAACATAAAAAACGGCTAGTTTTGACATAAATGCTCCATCCCATTAATTCCCCAACGTTTCTAAGGTTTGGAAATCTATAAATGGATGGATTGAAGCCTTATTTCACAAGGTTTGATCTTAGAAAACTATCTTGTTCATATTCTTTCATTCTACACATTTTTAAGGTGTTATAATTCACAATTTGAGAGAGCAATATCAATTGGTTCAATAGTGCAAAACTTGTAATCATACACTCTTCTAGAGAGTACTCATTTCATCTCAACAATTCTCTGAGAATTGTTTTTCTTATACACTTTGTAAATTGGAGCGTGATCTCCAAGGTTGAGTCAAGAGTTATAAACACTATAGTCGGTGAGGATACCAAAGAGGTATACTAAGTACTCAAGGCAAATCTTAGAGAAGGTATCTCTAAGTGGAGTGGGTTAGTATACGAGTGGTGATCATATACCGTGAGGTGTTAGAAACTAAGGACTCGGATTGTAAAAGGTTTTGCGCGAGCACCTTGAAGCTTGGCAATAGTGGAACTTCTCAATTGCGATTGAGAAAGAAAGTGGACGTAGGACAAGGATTGTGCCGAACCACTCTAAATAGCGTTTGCATCTCTCCAAACTCATCTCTTCAATATTATTGTCTTTTACTTTTGAGCAAATAAATTGTGATCGAAAAGTAGCTTCGTAAGTACTTAAGGAGTGGCTTAAGTCCGATTGGTGAAAAGCTTGATCAATTTATTTGAGTTGGTGTCTATTGGAAAGTAAAAGCTCCTTATAAATGCTTAGCAATTGAGTTAAGCTCTTGGAAAAATACTAGTACAATAACACTTTTGTATATTGTCTTTAACTTTCGCAAAAAGAAAAATTGTTGTTGCATTACTCAATTCACCCCCCCTCTTGAGTAATTGTGCATAGGTTCTACAAGTGGTATCAGAGCTTAACCCTTTGAAAGACTTAACCGTTTAAGGGAAAAGATCATGGCAAGCACAGGCTTTAACAACAACAACACTAGCGAAGGTAACTCAACCGCTAGACCTCCTCTTTTTAGCGGAACAAATTACTCTTATTGGAAAAATAAGATGAGAATTTGGATCCGTTCTCAAGATGTGAGAATTTGGAAAGTGATTGAGAATGGAAATCACATTCCAACAAAGACAACAAGCGCTAAAGAAGGAGAAGCCTCCGTCTTAAAGCAAGTACCGAAAGGAGAAGATGAATATAGTGACGATGATTGGAAGAAAGTGGCAATGAATGATAAAGCCATCAACTTCATTCATTGTGCACTTAACGAGCATGATTATATGAAGATCTCTACATGTGAAACCGCTAAAGGGATTTGGGATAAACTCCAAATCACTTACGAAGGAACCAACCACGTTAAAGAATCAAAGGATGAATCCGACTCCGATGACGACGAGGTTGCAAATCTTTGCTTAATGACAAGCGAAGAAAAGGTTAGTGATGACAACTCCACTTCTTTTAATTTACAAGATGAATATGATGCCTTACTTGAGGTGTACACAAAACTTACCCAAGATTATTCTCTCCTAAAGAAAAAGAATATGGATCTTTTAAAACAAAATGAGATGTTGAAAAACGAAAATATCAATCTTGGAAAAGATAAGTGTAGCACAAGTAGTGATCCATACAAATCTTGTAAAATGCATGAAGATGAAATTACAAATCTTAAGAACACTTTAGCTAAGTTCAATGAATCTTCAAAGAACTTAGATAAAATGTGGAAAAACCAAAAGCATGTTCATAATAAGGAAGGTTTGGGTTTTGAAAAAGGAAAATTTAAAAATGCTAAAACTCCTATTAGGCAACCGCAAGCCCAAAAGATAAGCATGCCTAAAAGGAATGAAGCCTTTAAACATCTTCCTCAACATGCTTCATTTAGAAATTATAATCACAATGTATATAGATCAAAAGATGTTGCATTTAGGAAACAACCTAGGCAACCATTTAGAAACATGCATAGGATGCATAATCCAAATGTCATATGTCATTATTGTAATAAAGTAGGTCACATAGCACCCGTATGCTTTACAAGAATTAAACATATAAACTTTCGTAGTCAAGATATGAGATGGGCACCACATGGGCATTATGCTCATACTAACCATCAAGGACCCAAATTCACTTGGGTACCTAAAACCAAATTTTAATTGTTTTGTAGGTACGTGTTGGAGCTAAGGATACAAATTGGTATGTTGATAGTGGATGCTCCAAACACATGACCGGCGATGAATCAAAGTTCACCGCAATAGAGCCTACAAACGGAGGAAACGTGATATATGGAGACAACAACACCGGCAAAGTAATCGGCATTGGAAAACCATTGTTTTGTAGGTTTATGAGTTGATGAATGAGTAATCAATCTTGAGGTAGATTGAAGAACTTGAAGATTATAAACAATGGAGGATCAACAAATTGAAGGTTATAATGGTTTAAGTGAGTATATACATGATGGAACTCAAAGGTTTGAAGAAAGAACCCCCAAAGGATGAAATTTTGGTGATTTTGGGCAAATGATGCACGTTGCATCGATGCAACCAAGCTCTGCATCGATGCAAAGCACACGACGTGCTATGTGCATCGATGCAAAGACCATTGCATCGATGCAAACACGACCAAATTACACAAAAACAAGTGAATTTGGCATTTTTGAGCAACAAAACCCATTTTTGAGCAAAGTCACATTTTTATTGCTTTATTTGATTATATGAAGTGTTAAACTAACTCCTAGTAAGCTAAGGATCTCTATTATGGTTTAAATACTTTGATATTTCATTCATAAATTTTGTTTAATGATTAATGCTTGTATGCTTGTTTGGTGAATAACTCAAAATAGGCTTGGTACCCCTATTTTAAGTTAATGTGCATGTCTTGATATATTTTAGGGGGAATTATGCATGCTTATTATATATAAAAAGAGGAAATCAAATTCTTTTTTGAAAGGGGGAATACCTCATTGTTTTATGCATTTCAAACTCCCTTTCTTTTTGATAATGTCAAAAGGGGGAAGAAAAGTTTGAGGATATTTGAAGTTTTGAACTTTTTGAAAAAGGAAGAAAAGTTTGAGGTTTTGAACTTTTGAAAAAGAAGAAGTTTGAGGATTTGAAAAGAAGAAATAAGTTTGCGAAACAATGATTTCAAAAAGACTTCCGCTAAGCAAAAACTTTGATATCTAAATCTTTAAGGGAACAAATGCACATATTTAGGGGGAACTCTTGCAAAAAATTTTTTAGTCTTCTCCAAAACTTTCTATAAAACAAAGTGCATTATTGTTGCTTTCAAAATCATTTATAAATACATATCCTCAAAATTGGTTTGTCATTATCAAAAAGGGGGAAATTGTAAATCATGTTGCTTGTATGCGAAGTTTGTATTCGTAGGTTTTGATGAATGACAAACCAACAAACGACATGAAAAGACATACCAACAAACAACTTGAATGAACAAGCATGAAGAGTTGAAAGCAAACACAACAACAACAAGAAACTCAAGTCCACAACAGTTGAAGACAAGTATAGAGTCTTAGGACTTAGGTAACTTCTTGTTAAGAACCAATTGCTAAATCTCTCAACACACACTCACAAAAAGTTTTGATACACATCTTGCAATTCAATGCTAGCCAAAAGGTTTAAAAACTTGTTTTCAAAGGTACAAAAGCATAGGAATTGACTCCAACAAGTTTGAGATCAATCCTAAGCATTTTGAAGTGATTTTAAGCCATTCTTTGAGGTTTGCATCGATGCACACTCATCTTGCATCGATGCAAAGCATGCAACGACTTGTTGCATCGATGCAAAGATGTTTGCATCGATGCAACCTAGCTGAAAATTCAAATTTCAGCATCAAAGACACATTTGCATCGATGCAAAGTGTTATGCATCGATGCAAATAATTCAAAAACATAAAAAACGGCTAGTTTTGACATAAATGCTCCATCCCATTAATTCCCCAACGTTTCTAAGGTTTGGGAATCTATAAATGGATGGATTGAAGCCTTATTTCACAAGGTTTGATCTTAGAAAACTATCTTGTTCATATTCTTTCATTCTACACATTTTTAAGGTGTTATAATTCACAATTTGAGAGAGCAATATCAATTGGTTCAATAGTGCAAAACTTGTAATCATACACTCTTCTAGAGAGTACTCATTTCATCTCAACAATTCTCTGAGAATTGTTTTTCTTATACACTTTGTAAATTGGAGCGTGATCTCCAAGGTTGAGTCAAGAGTTATAAACACTATAGTCGGTGAGGATACCAAAGAGGTATACTAAGTACTCAAGGCAAATCTTAGAGAAGGTATCTCTAAGTGGAGTGGGTTAGTATACGAGTGGTGATCATATACCGTGAGGTGTTAGAAACTAAGGACTCGGATTGTAAAAGGTTTTGCGCGAGCACCTTGAAGCTTGGCAATAGTGGAACTTCTCAATTGCGATTGAGAAAGAAAGTGGACGTAGGACAAGGATTGTGCCGAACCACTCTAAATAGCGTTTGCATCTCTCCAAACTCATCTCTTCAATATTATTGTCTTTTACTTTTGAGCAAATAAATTGTGATCGAAAAGTAGCTTCGTAAGTACTTAAGGAGTGGCTTAAGTCCGATTGGTGAAAAGCTTGATCAATTTATTTGAGTTGGTGTCTATTGGAAAGTAAAAGCTCCTTATAAATGCTTAGCAATTGAGTTAAGCTCTTGGAAAAATACTAGTACAATAACACTTTTGTATATTGTCTTTAACTTTCGCAAAAAGATAAATTGTTGTTGCATTACTCAATTCACCCCCCTCTTGAGTAATTGTGCATAGGTTCTACACTCCAGCCATCAATGAAGGTATAACAATGATCTATTTTGCTCCTCTTAATGTACAAGTGACTATGTCACTGTAAAATTGAATTTGTGTTTGTTTTCTACAGGTGGCATTCATAATCTTGAACTTAATTTGAGCATAGCAACTCCAGGACATGGTCTGAAAGAAAATAGGGGGCAACTCCAGTTCTCCTGGGTCCCTTACAGCATGCATGCTAGAAGAACAATGGTATAGTTGAACATCAAATCTACATTTTTTTAAGGTTCATTCAAAATTATGCTTTCACAAGCCTTCATTCAAATATGACTTTCTCTTTTTGAAGGTTTGTTGTATAGTTCTATTAATTCTTCACGTCTTTGTCCTACCTAGTGATCATAACATGTCAGGCTCTCTTCGTTTGCAGGTGAAAACCAATGTTAAAAAATAGTGACACATCTTCTAAAGAGACCATATCTGATGATAACCGTTCCAGCTTATAACAAACACCAATAAATATGTGTTTGATGTGGATAACCTTATTTAATTTATGCTCTTAGCTGTAGAAAAAGGTTGTAGAAAAATGTTCCAAATTATAGATCAGTAATTTATAAAAATGTAGGGGATCATGTGGACCTTATTATTTTTCTTATTTTAATTGAAATTCTCAGGGCTTCCTAAGCTTCAAATGCTTAAAATTTACCAATGGGAGAAAAAGAGAATGGAAACTGCTTCACAGCCAGAGAATTTATCAGAATATTCCAGAACTATTTACCACATGTGATAGGAGCAGTTCTAATATTTTAACAACATATGTGATAAGCCGAGTCTCTAGCCTTGCTAAAAAATTTTGAAAAAAAATTCTCTGTCATAACCAAATACATATACAACTAAAGGGTTTCCTCTATAATGTAGCCAACATTTTCATGGACAAATATCTGGGGTGTCAATCAGACATCTTAGAAGGATGTGGACTTCATTTGTAGGGATAGTAAAATGCTTTTCTCGCCAGATTCTTGAATTGGTCCCCTGGTGGTGTGGTTAGGTGATCCACCATCTTCCGGTGAGATGCGGTCAAGGTCGATAACTACGGAATTCTGTGCTGTTCTCAATGCTTCTAGTTCTGCTGAAACTTCTTTTATGGTTGGTCTTTTTTTTCCACTGAGTCTCAAACATCTCATTGCAAGATTTGCAATGGCAAGAATGTGACCTTCCCTTGCTTCCTTAAGCACTTTGGCATCCAGAATTTTAGAAAGCTGGTTCTCCTTTATTAGAGAAATTAATTCTGCTATCAGATTTTGACCCTTATTTTCTAATCATATGTGTCATTGTTATGTTAATGCATGGGTATATATATATATACATTACCAATGTTTCTTTTCCTTTTGTTCTCCTAATGTCTTCGGCCTAGCATTCTTTTTCTTTTTCTTTTAAATTTTAATAATAATAATAATAATAATAATAATAATAATCAATTTAAATTTTTGTCTATCAAAATAATTTCTAATAAATAATCCAAACTAATAGAATAAGTCATAATTAAATTAAATTTTAATAATTATAAAATTTTATTTTATTATTTTTGATAAAATAATTTTTTTAAAAAATAAAATTTCAACAAATATAATGATTCATAAATAATTAATTATTTAATTTTAGTCACAAAAAAAATTAATTATTTAATTTTTAAAAATTTGGGTGTTACACAACTTGATTATTACAGTTTTTCGTGAAGAGCTAATTCTTAAATACTTAAATTTACCTCTGCTCTTCATTATATACATTAACAATTTTCTAATGAACCTCATTCTACATGACTTTCAATGTTTAGTACAAAGCATAAATGTTAGAAACAGAACGTGGTTAAGAACTTATTTGTGAGAAACTAAACTTCATATATTACATTTTCAGTAGTTACATATACAAAAACAATAGCAAGAAGGTATAATATCATTTACTATAAATGAAATTGTAATTCTCTGTGAAAGCTATTTCCTAGGATTTTAGTTTCCAATTCCATATATAATCATGCTTTGGTCAAACATAAAACTACTCTAACAATTGTATGCAACCTAGATTGTCATGACTACCATTCTTGTTTAGTTATGCAGGCTTGCTTGAGCTAGGCTTGTGTATACTCTTCAATTAAGTTCATAAGTGCCAGTTTAGTTGAAACTGCAGGCTATTATATATTTAAAAATTTTGAGGATGTTTTGTGGAATTGGCAAATCAATAGTTATATCCATTGATAAAATGGTCTCTTATTTTCATTCTCCTATTGCACTAGCAGCATACTTGTTTCTACTTGCCATTATTAGTTGCAAACTTGTTTGTTATAGTTTGGATCTTTCTCATTCATTTTGGTATATGCATAGGGTAAAAAAAAAGGTCACCAGCCAACTTCGTAATAAATCACTACTTTCTATGATTTGTTGCCAATCTTATCTCTATAATTTTAAATTGTTTAATATAAGTTATACTTTCTATTTTTTATCAGCTTGTTTTCACATTATTTTTGTATTTGTTTCTTTCTTCATATGAATTGAACAGTAAAATTGAACAAAGCTACATTAAGTATGGACATGCAGCTTAAGTGTGATTGGATTTGAAAAGAAAAAAGAAATCAAAATTATTTGTAAATCTTAAGTTCAATGAAATGATGAATCTTGCATTGACATTGCAAATGCATGATAGAAGTTCTGGCCAACTGATTCATGGGTCACAATGAATATACCTATTGAATATGTTATCAAATTCTAGGCTCTAAAGGCTGTAACAAGAAGTTTATTTGAATCATTAGTAGACGAATATGATAAAGTCAAACAGCACTGATTGACTTGATTAAGAGAAGTCAGAGGCCTTTGGTTTACATCAAACTTGAAACACAATTCTGCATCTTGAGTTCCACAACACTGCATATGGCACAAACTATCTAGAAATCTGAACATTGCATTGCTTGAGGTGTGCCATTTGAAATGGCTATGATAACTTTGATGTAGCTAATATTATGTTATGCAGCCAAAAATGTAAGATGGTTTGAATTCGTCTTTTCAAGCTTTTGAAATGGCTATTTAAAGGAGAGATCATTAGAGCTTTAATTAAACAATGTATGCAGCTAGTGAATAACTTAAAGAAGTGACATAGCTGAAGGTTGTTTCCTTTTATGTAATCCCACATTCTTTTTATAACCTCAGCTCTTGATAACTCACTTTCTCCAGTACCAAGAAAATTTACAAGGGCATCAGATAGTTAAAGAGGTGCAAGAAAACCTGATTTCTCCCCTTCTGACGTTTTTACTTTTTCTTTGGTTCCTCTGATTCTTTCAGAGTAGGTAAAGGATGCTGTGAACATGCTATTTTCATATAAAACTTGTAGCAACAAGTATAGCAACACGAAAACCAGTACCACATACCATGAGTTACCCCCAAGTTGGAGATATTAATAAGACAATTTTACAGATGATATATATGAACTTCAAATAGCATAGAGAACCCAGTTTTTTTTTCACCAAATAATTATGTCATTTTCTGACCCCTAAATTAAATGTTCATGTGACCTAAAAATAGTTCAAGAACAACACTATGATATCAGGAAAACAAAGAAAATATATATTCCCCATAATAGATGATCTCATGAAATTTTGGATCAACTTCCACTGTCCACTGTAAATACAAGTCATAAAGAAAATTGTCATTTGAGCACAAACTAAAGTTTACAATTAACTTAGAACAAACTGTGAATAGATTTGGCAAACAACATTGTACTTATCAGCAATTACACCAGCAAAAGAACAATTGTGAGACTGTTATCAAGTTTCACTAGGATCTTGCAGCTTCTACTTCGCTGTCGAATAGCCCAAGATATATATACCTGCATCATGAAAAGCATCGCAATCTCTATAACTAAAACGCCTTTTACCAATGGTTTCTTTGAAACATGTATTTTATGTCAGAGCAGGGCCACTAACCTTCATCGGAGACACGATGGCAACCGGCAAGACGACGGCGAGAGCAGAGACGATGGCAAGCGGTGATCTGAAGGCGAGCTGGTCCAAGCCACGAACAGAGAAGCCAGCGAGGATGGGGATGACGTGCCGAGCAACCTGGGTTCTGGAAAGGGGGAAGAGGAAGAAGCGGAAGCGCTGAGAACCTGGGGACGGCCGTGGCAAAGAAACTATGGCTAGGGTTTTGTCGTTTTGGTTTGGAACTTTCAATGCTTTGCTTTAGAATGGATAAGAATGATTAGGGGAATTGGAGAAGATGAAGAACGATTGATTTTTTATTTTTAGAGGGAGGGGAGGAATGATTAGAAAAATTGGAGAAGATAAAGAACGATTGATTTTTAGTTTTTTTTTTATATTTTTATTTTGCTGTTTAAATTATTTGAAACTATAAAATTAGGATTAATTGAATTCTAAAATTTGATTAATTTAAAAGGGTATTTTTGTCTAATCAAATAAAGTAAGGATGTTTAAGACTTTTTATAAAATTAAACAAAAAATATTTTTTATTTAATTAAAAGGAAGTATTAGTAAAAGTGGTGATATAATATATATTTTAAAAATAAAAAATCAAATGCTGATGTGGAAAATAAATTTCACGTGCCTTATTATTACATGTCCATATTTTAAATATATTAGTACGTATAAATTTATTATCGTACCGTAGCAAACACAAAGAAAAAATTAGGAAAGAATGAATGGATGCGGCAGGTTTGGGAAAATAGAAGCAATGATGTGCGAACAAGTCAGATTAGTTTTGTGGATTTTCCAAAAAAAGCATTAATTACGTGCAGCAAGAGCATCATTAATTGGCAGTGATGTTCTCCGTCTCCATGCAATTCAAATCGCATTGCATTGCCACAATGGATATGATATCATCATGAAGGGCCTCTTCAAGAACAAGCCTCGCACCCCTGCGGAGCTCGTCCGCCATGTGCACCACCTCCTTCTCCTTCTCAGCTCCAAATCTGACATCGATCAAAAGCGTGAAGAAAAGGTTACTTAATTTCTTCAAAAAAAATATTCTTCCTTTATACTTTCTCTTAAACTGATTATTTGAACAAAAAAAAAAAACGCGATTAAGTCATTTATTTCTTATTTTTAGATTAACTTTTTACTTGTTTTATATACTTAGAAACATGTCAATTTTTCTTGTCTATACCAATAAAATATTTTTTTGTGGTTTTTGCAAGACCAATTTTATATAGTGCCTACAACATTTTTTTACCTAAATTATTTAAATATAAGTATTGAAAAATAGAATCAATATCTTTCAAAATTAAAGATTGTATTATTTATATAAACACCGTAGACACACATTCTTTTAATAATATGATTGTTATTTTCTAAAGCAGTAAGGGACAATCAATATTCTATAGACATAGTTATATTATATTATATAGAATGAAAATTATAGACAGAATAGAATAATATAATTAATTAATTAGGGGGTCCAACTATTAGTAGTAACATGTATGTTTGTGTACGCGTGAATGATGCATTCAATTCGAACATATATATTGATGGTAGATGACTATATGAGTTATCAGCCTCCGAACTTGACTTTGTTGAAAGGTAAAGTTTTATTTTACTCTTTAATATTTGAGATAGTTATTACTATTTAATAATTTCAAAGCCACAGAAGCTCAACATCGAGATTTCTAAGGAGGAAGACCCCATAATGCAACTTGAGCAACCAAAGCTCATTGGCAAGCAGTATTTATGTGTTGAACTTAAATCATCATAACCAAAACCTTTTTTGTCAAAGAAAATAATCATATCACTCTTTTTTTTTGGTGACTATCATATCACTCATATAAAAAGCTTACTATACACGATGATGATAATAATAATAATAATAATAATAATAATAATAATAATAATAATAATAATAATAATAATAATAATAATAATAATAATAATAATAATGCAAAAGATATAGAATGAAAATAAAAAAATTATCATGATATTTTAAAAAAAACTTAAATTAACAGAAGAAGAAAATAATCATATCACTCATTTTTTTTGGTGACTATCATATCACTCATATAAAAAGCTTATTATACACGATAATAATAATAATAATAATAATAATAATAATAATAATAATAATAATATAGCAAAAGATATAGAATGAAAATAAAAAAATTATCACGATATTTAAAAAAAAAACTTAAATTAACAGAAGAATACAACGTAAACTATTATAAGCAATTATATATCTCTAGGATGCTAGTATTTATCTGATAATATAAATGATTAGATGATCAAAATGTCAAATTTATTGTGAAATAACTAAATAAATAAATAAATAAATAAGAAAGAGGTAACAAATATAAAATATGAAAATATAATTAGATAGTTTTAGTAGTAATGTTCACTAAAATTATTATAGTAATAGTGTTACGATAAGAATGAAATGAATGACCATCGGTGGCTCACTTTTTTCATATATGTTACCAAAGTCCTTACATTTAATAATAGTGGAAAAAGGTAGCCTCCTTACATGTATAAATAGAGGTTAAACCTCAGTACGTAACACATAGTTACACAACAATAAGAAGTGCTAGGTAAATAATGATCATCTTAAACAATATGAACAATTACCAATCAAATAAAAATACACTACACCCTAATTTAATGCTACTAATTAAATTTAAGATTAATTTACTCTTTTAACTCTATTAATTCACATTGTTCACACATTGTTCAAAAATGTTGTTGGTAACATATACTTTTTCATATTAAATATTATTCGCTCTCTCTCTCTCTTATACTATTCTCTCTCTTATATTCTTTACTGCGATATTATTAAATATATCTATTAATATAGTAATTCTAGTGAACATTACTACTAGAACTATCTAATTATATTTTCATACTTTATATTTGTTACCTCTTCCTTATTTATTTATTTAACAACACGTTATCAGTACGAGACTCTGATCAAATTTTTAGGAAGACTCAGGTAACAAATTTTCATTATGTCGAAGCTCTCTCATCTTAAATTCAATGCTCTTGATATATCTGGAAACAATTATTTATCATAGATACTAGATGCTGAAATTCATCTTGATTCAATAGATCTTGGAGATACCATAAGGCTGAAAATAATGCATCCCAGAAGGATAAAGCCAAAGTCATGATTTTTCTTCGTCGTCATCTTGACGAAGAATTGAAAAATGAATATCTCACATTAAAAGATCCTGCAGATCTTTGAAAAGACCTTGAAGAAAGCTATAATCATCAGAAAACGGTGATACTTCCTCAATTCTCATGTATCTCAAATGATTCTGCAACAGATAATGTAACACAAACAACTGGGAGAACCAACACAAGGAGAAATCATCCAAGGCCTCAACCGTCTGGGCAAAGAATTGTACCTAGAAAGGAGGATCAAGCACCAAGGGTAGAGGTGCCTAACTCGAATAGAGAAGATGGTGAAAGTGAACTTGAGATGTACCAATTTGAGTCTAAAGAACTCTGTAGCCCTCCTGCATCTGACGATGAAGAGGAACCTGTATTTCCTCAACATAATCCCAACACGCCATATGGGAAAATAACTCTGGAGTTGAATATGGAGTTCGAGACCATGGACCACTTCAAAGCAACAGTGCAGAAGTATAACATACAAATTGGGAGACAAGTATTCTATCTGAGGAATGAGAAGAAGAGGTGTAGGGTGATTTACTATGACCCCGACTGCCCATGGTTGTGCTACTGTGCCAGGACCAACTACCCAGCATCCTTTCAGATAAAGACATTTGTGGATGAACATACGTGTCCTAGAAGCAACAAGAGTAAGTCTATTAGTTGTTCTTGGGTTGCTGAGGAACTGGTGCCAAAGCTCAGAATCCATCCCAATATGCTGCAGAGGGAGACACAGGAGTGGTTTAAAGTGGAGTATGACATATCAGTTAATGAGAGGATGATGTATAGGGCTATGGACAAGGCCAAAGAAGTTATTGAGGGAGCAGAGAAAGATCAATACCTAAGGCTTAGAGACTATCTGAACGAAATCATGAAGGCTAATCCTGGTTCAAGAGCCAACATGAGGACTACTCCACAGCTAGAGGGGTTGCCTAGGTTTAGGAACTTGTACATCTGTTTGGCTGCTTGCAAAAATGGATTTAAAGCAGGGTGTATACCCTTTATAGTTTTGGATGAGACGTTTTTGAAAGGCTACTTTGGAGGGCAATTACTAACTGCCGTTGGTCAGGATGCGAACAATTAACTTTTTCCAATAGCGTATGGGGTGGTTGATGCAGAAACTAGGGAAAATTGAAGATTCTTTCTGGAGGAATTGCACACTGACATAGGGGCTACAATGAAAATGGCTGGGTTTTTATGTCGGACCAGCAAAAGGTGATGTGCACTAAGACTATTGTATTTGAATTCTTGTGTGTTTCTAGATGTAACTTCTCGAATGTCTCTTAATTAATTGTGGTAACCATTCAATGCAGGGATTAATACCAGCATTGCAGGACGTAATGCCGGGGGTCAAGCACAGATTTTGTTGTATGCATATGTGGAGAAATCTGAACAAGAGATGGAAGGATAAGGAACTTAAGGCAGCATTTTGGCAATGTGCAAAAGCAACAACTGATCAAGAGTTCAATGATGCAATGGCAGCTGTAAAACGGATCAACAAACAAGCATGGGAGTATTTGTCCAAATTTGAACAAGAACAGTGGTCGAGATCAAGGTTTTCAGAATGGCCAAAGGTAGATAATTTGACAAGCAATAACTGTGAGTCATTTAATTCAACAATTGTCGGTCTGCGGGGAAAGAGCATTTTGACAATACTTGAGGAGCTTAGGTTCTATATCATGAAGACAATGGCAACTCACAAGGACTCACTAATGACTTACACTGGACAGATAACTCCTGTACAAGTCAGTAGGCTAGAGAAAGAAAAAAGACAAGCTAACTACTGGGAAGCACAATGGTGTGGTGATGATGGGCACAACCAGTTTGAAGTAATAAAGTGGCAACATAGAGTGAGAGTCAATACACGAGAGAGGACATGCTCATGTAGAAAATGACAGCTGACTGGACTACCATGCTGTCATGGGATTGCAGCAATCCAGAGAAAGAATGAGAAGCCTGAAGACTATGTCCATCACAAGCTCACCATCGAGGCATATAATAGGACTTACCAGTTTCACATTAGCAGCATACCGAGTCAAGAGTACTGGGAACATCACAAAGGGCTGCCATGTCTGCCCCTCCATACAAGAGGCCTATTGGCAGACCTACCAAGAAGAGGATAAAGGATAGCACTGAGCAAAGCTTTGGGAGCCAATATAAGGCCAAGAGAAGATACGGACAGATAACATGCCAAATCTGCAAGAGGATCAGTAATGTTAATATCTATTTACTTCACATTTTATTTGCCATTTGTAAATTTGATGAATGCTGATTTACCTTATTCATGTGCTCTTTGTAAGGTTGGTGATGAGCGGATAATTTATACGCTTTTTGGCATTGTTTTTATATAGTTTTTAGTAAGTTTGAGCTACTTTTAGGGATGTTTTCCTTAGTTTTTATGTTAAATTCACATTTCTGGACTTTACTATGAGTTTGTGTGTTTTTCTGTGATTTCAGGTAAATTCTGACTGAAATTGAGGGATTTGAGCAAAACTCTAAAAAAGGCTGACAAAAGGACTGCTGATGCTGTTGGAATCTGACCTCCCTGCACTCGAAATGGATTTTCTGGAGCTACAGACCTCCAATTGGCACGCTCTCAACGGCGTTGGAAAGTAGACATCCAGGGCTTTCCAGCAATATATAATAGTTCATACTTTATTCGAAGATTGATGACGTAACTTGGCGTTAAACGCCAAGTTCATGCTGCTGTCTGGAGTAAAACGCCAGAAAAACGTCATGATCCGGAGTCAAACGCCCAAAACACGTCATAACCTGAAGTTTGACGCCAAGAAATGCCTCTACACGTGGATTGATCAAGCTCAGCCCAAACACACACCAAGTGGGCCCCGGAAGTGGATTTATGCATCAATTACTTACTCATGTAAACCCTAGTAGCTAGTCTAGTATATATAGGACATTTATCTATTGTATTAGACATCTTTTGACCACTTAAAGTCTCTAATCATTCGGTCACTTGATCGTGGAGAGGGCTGGCCATTCGGCCATGCCTGAACCTTCTTTCACTTATGTATTTTCAACGGTGGAGTTTCTGCACACCATAGATTAAGGGTGTGGAGCTCTGCTGTACCTCAAAGATTAATGAAGTTCTATTTTCTTTTATTCAATTCTCTATCTTATTCTTATTCCAAGATATTCATTCGTACTCAAGAACATGATGAATGATGATGAGTTAGATAACCCTCATTATTGTTCTCACTGATGAACGCGCGTGATTGACAATCACTTACGTTCTACATGCAACACAAGCTTGAATGTGTATCTCTTAGATTCCCCAACAGAATCTTCGTGGTATAAGCTAGATAGATGGCGGCATTCATCTGGATCCGGAAAGTCCAACCTTGTCTGTGGTGTTCCGAGTAGGATCTTGGGAATCCGGAAAGTCTCACCTTGTCTGTGGTATTCCGAGTAGGATTCCGTTCATGAATGACTGTGACGTGCTTCAAACTTTAACCTGCTGGGCGTTAGTGACAAACGCAAAAGAGGGATTCTATTCCAGTAGGAGCGGGAACCAACCGATGATTGGCCGTACTGTGACAGAGTGCGTGCATTAGCTTTCACTGCGAGGATGGGATGTAGCTATCAACCATGGGTGATGCCTCCAGACTGGTTAGCTGTGCGAGTGACAGCCGTACAGGTTATTTCCCCGAGAGGAATGAAAGTAGCCACAGTTGACGGTGAACCCCTATACAAAGCTTGCCATGGAAAGGAGTAAGAAGGATTGAGTAGAAGCAATGGGAAGGCAGGCGTCCGAGAGCTCTACAGCATCTCCATTCCGCTTATCTGAAATTCCCACCAATGAATCTGCATAAGTATCTCTATCCCTTTTATTATTCCTTTTTATTAGAACAATCCAATTATCACTATTACCCTTTTATCTGTCTAACTGAGATTTACAAGGTGACCATAGCTTGCTTCATACCAACAATCTCTGTGGATTCGACCCTTACTCACGTAAGGTTATTACTTGGACGACCCAGTACACTTGCTGGTTAGTTGAACGGAGTTGTGAAAATAAACAGTGCCCTAAGAGTAAAATCATACAAGACCAAAAAGTCAAATCAAATAACAAGTGATCACAATTTCGTCCACCAAGTTTTTGGCGCCGTTGCCGGGGATTGTTCGAGTATGGACAACTGACGGTTCATCTTGTTGCTCAGATTAGGTAATTTTCTTTTGAAAAATCTTTTTCAAAATTTGTCTTTTTATTTTTCGTTTTTCTTCACATTATTTTCGAAAATAATTAATAAAAATCCAAAAAAAAATTAGAAAATCATAAAATCCAAAAATATTTTGTGTTTCTTGTTTGAGTCTTGTGTTAATTTTTAAGTTTGGTGTCAATTGCATGCTTTAAAAATTTTTTCTTGCATTTTTTCGAAAATCTCATGCATTCATAGTGTTCTTCATGATCTTCAAGTTGTTCTTGATAAGTCTTCTTGTTTGATCTTGATGATTTCTTGTTTTGTGTCTTTTCTTGTTTTTCATGTGCATTTTTCATTCATATTTTCCATGCATTAAAAATTTCTAAGTTTGGTGTCTTGCATGTTTCCTTTGCATCAAAAATTTTTCAAAATTATGTTCTTGATGTTCATCATGATCTTCAAAGTGTTCTTGGTGTTCATCTTGACATTCATAGCATTCTTGCATGCATTCATTGTTTTGATCCAAAAATTTCATGCATAAAATGTGTTTGTTGTTTTTCTCTTTCATAATTAAAAATTCAAAAATCAAAAATATCTTTTCCTTATTTTCCTCCAAATTTTCGAAATTTTGGGTTGACTTGGTCAAAAATTTTCAAAATTAGTTGTTTCTTACAAGTCAAGTCAAAATTTCAATTTTAAAAATCTTATCTTTTCAAAATCTTTTTCAAAATCATATCTTTCTCAAAATTTTTTATTTATTTTCGAAAATTTCAAAAATATTTTTCAAAATATTTCAAAATCTTTTCTTATCTTTATATGTAATTTTCGAAAATTCACTAATAATTAATGTGATTGGTTCAAAAATTTGAAGTTTGTTACTTTCTTGTTAAGAAAGGTTCAATCTTTAAGTTCTAGAATCTTATCTTGTAGTTTCTTGTTAGTGAAATAAATAATTTCAAATTATTTTTGAATTAAATCTTTTTATCTTTTAATTTATCTTTTTCAAAAATTTTATATTTTTCAAAATTTGATTTCAAAATATCTTATCTAACTTACTATCTTCTTATCTTTTTCAAATTTGATTTCAAATCTTTTTCAATTAACTAACTAACTTTTGTTTGTTTCTTATCTTTTTCAAAACCACCTAACTACTTTTCTCTTTCCTATTTTCGAAAATATCTCTCTCTTTTTCAAAAATTCTTTTTAATTAATTAATTGTTTCATGTTTTAATTTTAATTACATTTTATCTCTAATTTTCGAAAATCACTAACCCCTTTTCAAAAATTATTTTCGAATTTTCTTTTCTCTTTTCTTATCCTATTTAATTATTTAATTACTAACACTTCTCTT
This sequence comes from Arachis stenosperma, assembly GCF_014773155.1. Classification (NCBI taxonomy): domain Eukaryota; kingdom Viridiplantae; phylum Streptophyta; class Magnoliopsida; order Fabales; family Fabaceae; genus Arachis; species Arachis stenosperma. The sequence goes on along the minus strand of NC_080379.1, from coordinate 40,465,062 downwards.
CACCTCTCTTCATCCAAAATCCGATTCCATCCCTCTTCTTCTACCCCTTTCTTCTTCTACTAACATAAAGGAATCTCTATACTGTGACATAGAAGATTCCTCTTTCTATTCTTTTTTCTTCTCCTTCATATGAGCAGGAACAGGGATAAAGACACTCTTGTTGAAGTTGATCCAGAACCTGAAAGGACTCTGAAGAGAAGATTAAGAGAAGCTAAATTACAACAATCCAAAAACATCTTTAAGAGAAACAACCTTTCAGAAATTTTCGAACAAGAGAAAGAGATGGCAGAAGAAAATAATAATAATAATGCAAGGAGAATGCTTGGTGACTTCACTAAGCCAACATCCAAATTTGATGGAAGAAGCATCTCCATTCCTGCCATTGGAGCCAATAACTTTGAGCTTAAGCCTCAACTAGTTGCTTTAATGCAACAAAACTGCAAGTTTTATGGACTTCCATCTGAAGATCCTTACCAGTTTTTAACTGAGTTCTTGCAGATCTGTGACACTGTAAAGACAAATGGAGTTAATCCTGAAGTCTACAGACTCTTGCTTTTCCCTTTTGCTGTAAGAGACAGAGCTAGAGTATGGTTGGATTCACAACCCAAGGATAGCCTGGACTCATGGGATAAGCTTGTCACTGCATTCTTAGATAAATTCTTTCCTCCTCAAAAGCTGAGCAAGCTGAGAGTGGATGTTCAAACCTTCAAACAAAAAGATGGTGAATCCCTCTATGAAGCTTGGGAAAGATACAAGCAGCTGACCAAAAGATGTCCATCTGACATGTTTTCAGAATGGACCATATTAGATATATTCTATTATGGTCTCTCTGAATTTTCGAAAATGTCATTGGACCATTCTGCAGGTGGATCTATTCACCTGAAGAAAACGCCTGAAGAGGCTCAAGAACTCATTGACATGGTTGCAAACAACCAGTTCATGTATACTTCTGAGAGGAATTCTGTGAACAATGGGGTACCTCAGAAGAAAGGAGTTCTTGAAATTGATGCTCTGAATGCCATACTGGCTCAGAACAAAGTGTTGACTCAACAGGTCAACATGATCTCTCAAAATCTGAATGGATTGCAAAATGCATCTAACAGTAATAGAGAGGCAGCTTCTGAAGAAGCTTATGATCCTGAGAACCCTGCCATGGCAGAGGTTAATTACTTAGGTGAACCTTATGGAAACACCTATAACTCATCATGGAGAAATCATCCAAATTTCTCCTGGAAGGATCAAAAACCTCAACAAGGTTTTAACAATGGTGGACGTACAAGGCTGAATAATAGTAAGCCATATCCATCATCTTCTCAGCAACAGACAGAGAACTCTGAACAAAATAATTCTAATTTAGCCAATATAGTCTCTGATCTGTCAAAGGCCACTTTCAGTTTCATGAATGAAACCAGATTTTCCATCAGAAATCTGGAGGCACAAGTGGGCCAGCTGAGTAAGAAAGTCATTGAAACTCCTCCCAGTATTCTCCCAAGCAATACAGAAGAGAATCCAAAAGGAGAGTGCAAGGCCATTGATTTAATCAAAGAGGCCGAATGCACTAGGGAGGAGGAGGACGAAAATCCTAAGGAGGAAGACCTCCTGGGATGTCCCTTAAGCAAGAAGGAGTTTCCTATTAAGGATCCAAAGGAATCTGAGGCTCATCTAGAGACCATAGAGATTCCTTTAAATCTCCTTCTGCCATTCATGAGCTCTGAAGAATATTCATCCTCTGAAGAGAATGAAGATGTGACTGAAGAGCAAGTTGCTCAATATTTAGGAGCTATCATGAAACTGAATGCCAAGTTATTTGGTAATGAGACTGGGGAAAGTGAACCTCCCTTGCTCATTAGTGAACTGGATACTTGGATTCAGAGAACTCTACCTCAAAAGAAACAAGATCCTGGCAAGTTCTTAATACCTTGCACCATTGGCACTATGAGCTTTGAAAGAGCTCTATGTGATCTTGGATCAGGAATAAATCTTATGCCACTCTCTGTAATGGAGAAGCTGGGAATCATTGAGGTACAACCTGCCTTGTTCTCATTACAACTGGCAGACAAGTCAGTGAGACAAGCTTATGGGTTAGTAGAGGACGTGCTAGTAAAGGTTGAAGGCCTTTACATCCCTACTGATTTCATAATCCTAGACACTAGGAAGGAAGATGATGAATGCATCATCCTAGGAAGACCTTTCCTAGCCACAGCAGGAGCTGTGATAGATGTCAACAGAGGTGAATTAGTCCTTCAATTGAATGGAGAATATCTTGTGTTTCAAGCACATGGCTATCCCTCTGTGACAAAAGAGAGCAAGCATGAAGAGCTTCTCTCAGTTCAGAGTCAAGAAGAGCCCACACAGTCAAACTCTAAGTTTGGTGTTGTGAGGCCACAACCAAACTCTAAGTTTGGTGTCCAAACCCCATATCCAAACTCTAAGTTTGGTGTTGGGAATACCACACTTAAATTGACCTGATCACCTTGTGGCTCCATGAGAGCCACTGTCAAGCTATTGACATTAAAGAAGCGCTTGTTGGGAGGCAACCCAATTTTATTCATCTAATTTTATTTTATTTTGTTTCTTTGTTATTTTTGTGTTTTATTAGGTACATGATCATGAGGAGTCACGAAAAAATCAAAAAAATTAAAAACAGAGTCAAAAACAGAAGAAAAAAATTTTTCACCCTGGAGGACGCACGGGCTGGCGTTCAACGCCCAGAAGGAGCATCTTTCTGGCGTTCAACGCCAGAACAGAGCACCATTCTGGCGCTGAACGCCCAAAACAAGCAACAACCTGGCGTTTAACGCCAGGATGCGCACACAGAGGACAATCTGGCGCTGAACGCCAGAAACAAGCATGAAACTGGCGTTCAACGCCAGAAACATGCATAACATGGGCGTTTAACGCCCAGAACTAGCATCAATGGGCGTTTGAATGCCAGAATGATGCATCAAGGCATGTTACATGCCTATATGGTGAAGGAATGGTATTTGTTTTCACCTTAGGATCTGTGGACCCCACAGGATCCCCACCTACCACATTTCTTTTAATCCTATTCACATTCTTCTAATCCAAATCTCATTCTCAATGTCACACTTCCCAAAAACCTTCATCAATCACCTCAATTCCTCTTCCCAACTTCCCCATTCACCATTCACATCAACCCCTCTTCCCCATACACCCCACCTACCCCCACTACTTTCAAATTCAATTTCCCACCCTTTCCCACCCAATATGGCCGAACCTATACCCTCCCCTCTCCCCATAAATACCCTTCTTTTCTTTTACATTTCCACACAACTCAAACCCACATTCTCCCACATAGCCGAACCCTGTCTACCATATTTTCTTCTTCTTCTTCTACTCTTTTTTTCTTTTTGCTTGGGGACAAGCAAATTTTTAAGTTTGGTGTGGTAAAAAAGCCTAAGCTTTTTGTTTTTCATTCACCATCAATGGCACCCAAGACCGGAAAACTATATCACCATGGTTAGGGGGAAATACTTGGATTTTAGTCCGGAGAATGTGAGGTTGGCGTTTCATTTGCCTATGATGCAAGGTGATGAACACCCCTACACAAGAAGGGTCAACTTTAACCAAAGGTTGGACCAAGTCCTTACGGACATATGTGTGGAAGGCGCCCAATGGAGAGTAGACTCCAAAGGCAAGCCAGTCCAACTAAGAAGACTGGACCTCAATCCTGTAGCTAGAGGATGGTTGGAGTTCATTCAAAGATCCATCATCCCTACAAGCAACCGATCTGAAGTTACTGTGGATCGGGCCATCATGGTTCATAGCATCATGATAGGTGAAGAAGTAGAGGTTCATGAAGTCATCTCCAATGAACTCTACAAAATAGCTGACAAGCCTTCATACATGGCACGGTTAGCCTTCCCCCACCTTATATGCCATCTATGTTACTCAGCTGGAGTTATCATAGAAGGAGATGTCTCCATTGAAGAAGACAAGCCCATCACCAAGAAAAGGATGGAGCAAACAAGGGAAGTTCCTCACGGCCCTCAAGGAGAACAAGAGGAGGTTCACCATCAACAAATGCCTCAAATGCACTTTCCTCCCAACAACTATTGGGAGCAACTTAATACCTCCTTGGAAGATTTGAGCCATAATGTGGAACAACTAAGGGTGGAACACCATGAACACGCCCTCACTCTCCAAGAAATAAGAGAAGATCAAAGAGCAATGAGGGAGGAGCAACAAAGGCAAGGAAGGGACATAGAAGAGTTGAAGAACATCATTGGTCCTTCAAGAAGAAGACGCCACTAGAGGTGGATTCATTCCTTGTTCTTTATTTCTTTCTGTTTTCGGTTTTTAATTATTGTGTTTATCTATGTTTTGTGTCTTTATTTCATGATCATTAGTATGTAACCATGCCTTAAAGCTATGAATAAAATCCATTAGTCCTTCACCTCTCTTAAAAGAAAAATGTTTTAATTCAAAAGAACAAGAAGTACATAATTTTCGAAATTATTATTGAATTTAATTTAATTATATTGATGTGGTGACAATGCTTTATGTTTTCTGAATGAATGCTTGAACAGTGCAAATGTCTTTGGATCTTGTTGTTTATGAGTGTTAAAATTGTTGGTTCTTGAAAGAATGATGAACAAAGAGAAATGTTATTGATGATCTGAAAAACATCATGAAATTGATTCTTGAAGCAAGAAAAAGCAGTGAAAAAAAAAAAGGGGTTATCTAAAAAGAGTATATAGAAAAAAGAAGGAGCAATAGAAAAAGCCAATAGCCCTTAAAACCAAAAGGCAAGGGTAAAAAGGATCCAAGGCTTTGAGCATCAATGGATAGGAGGGCCCAAGGAAATAAAATCCAGGCCTAAGCGGCTAAATCAAGCTGTCCCTAACTATGTGCTTGTGTCATGAAGGTCCAAGTGAAAAGCTTGAGACTAAGTGGTTAAAGTCGTGATCCAAGGCAAAAGAGTGTGCTTAAGAGCTCTGGACACCACTAACTGGGGACTTTAGCAAAGCTAAGTCACAATCTGAAAAGGTTCACCCAGTTATGTGTCTGTGGCATTTATGTATCCGGTGGTAATACTGGAAAACAAAGTGCTTAGGGCCACGGCCAAGACTCATAAGTAGCTGTGTTCAAGAATCAACATGCTTAACTAGGAAAGTCAATAACACTATCTGAAATTCTAAGTTCCTAGAGATGCCAATCACTCTGAACTTCAAAGGAAAAAGTGAGATGCCAAAACTGTTCAGAAGCAAAAAGCTACAAGTCCCGCTCATGCAATTAAATTAATATTCATTGATATTTTGGACTTTATAGTATATTCTCTTCTTTTTATCCTATTTGATTTTCAGTTGCTTGGGGACAAGCAACAATTTAAGTTTGGTGTTGTGATGAGCGGATAATTTATACGCTTTTTGGCATTGTTTTTATATAGTTTTTAGTAAGTTTGAGCTACTTTTAGGGATGTTTTCCTTAGTTTTTATGTTAAATTCACATTTCTGGACTTTACTATGAGTTTGTGTGTTTTTCTGTGATTTCAGGTAAATTCTGACTGAAATTGAGGGATTTGAGCAAAACTCTGAAAAAGGCTGACAAAAGGACTGCTGATGCTGTTGGAATCTGACCTCCCTGCACTCGAAATGGATTTTCTGGAGCTACAGACCTCCAATTGGCACGCTCTCAACGGCGTTGGAAAGTAGACATCCAGGGCTTTCCAGCAATATATAATAGTCCATACTTTATTCGAAGATTGATGACGTAACTTGGCGTTAAACGCCAAGTTCATGCTGCTGTCTGGAGTAAAACGCCAGAAAAACGTCATGATCCGGAGTCAAACGCCCAAAACACGTCATAACCTGAAGTTTGACGCCAAGAAATGCCTCTACACGTGGATTGATCAAGCTCAGCCCAAACACACACCAAGTGGGCCCCGGAAGTGGATTTATGCATCAATTACTTACTCATGTAAACCCTAGTAGCTAGTCTAGTATATATAGGACATTTATCTATTGTATTAGACATCTTTTGACCACTTAAAGTCTCTAATCATTCGGTCACTTGATCGTGGAGAGGGCTGGCCATTCGGCCATGCCTGAACCTTCTTTCACTTATGTATTTTCAACGGTGGAGTTTCTGCACACCATAGATTAAGGGTGTGGAGCTCTGCTGTACCTCAAAGATTAATGAAGTTCTATTTTCTTTTATTCAATTCTCTATCTTATTCTTATTCCAAGATATTCATTCGTACTCAAGAACATGATGAATGATGATGAGTTAGATAACCCTCATTATTGTTCTCACTGATGAACGCGCGTGATTGACAACCACTTACGTTCTACATGCAACACAAGCTTGAATGTGTATCTCTTAGATTCCCCAACAGAATCTTCGTGGTATAAGCTAGATAGATGGCGGCATTCATCTGGATCCGGAAAGTCCAACCTTGTCTGTGGTGTTCCGAGTAGGATCCTGGGAATCCGGAAAGTCTCACCTTGTCTGTGGTATTCCGAGTAGGATTCCGTTCATGAATGACTGTGACGTGCTTCAAACTTTAACCTGCTGGGCGTTAGTGACAAACGCAAAAGAGGGATTCTATTCCAGTAGGAGCGGGAACTAACCGGTGATTGGCCGTACTGTGACAGAGTGCGTGCATTAGCTTTCACTGCGAGGATGGGATGTAGCTATCAACCATGGGTGATGCCTCCAGACTGGTTAGCTGTGCGAGTGACAGCCGTACAGGTTATTTCCCCGAGAGGAATGAAAGTAGCCACAGTTGACGGTGAACCCCTATACAAAGCTTGCCATGGAAAGGAGTAAGAAGGATTGAGTAGAAGCAATGGGAAGGCAGGCGTCCGAGAGCTCTACAGCATCTCCATTCCGCTTATCTGAAATTCCCACCAATGAATCTGCATAAGTATCTCTATCCCTTTTATTATTCCTTTTTATTAGAACAATCCAATTATCACTATTACCCTTTTATCTGTCTAACTGAGATTTACAAGGTGACCATAGCTTGCTTCATACCAACAATCTCTGTGGATTCGACCCTTACTCACGTAAGGTTATTACTTGGACGACCCAGTACACTTGCTGGTTAGTTGAACGGAGTTGTGAAAATAAACAGTGCCCTAAGAGTAAAATCATACAAGACCAAAAAGTCAAATCAAATAACAAGTGATCACAATTTCGTCCACCAAGTTTTTGGCGCCGTTGCCGGGGATTGTTCGAGTATGGACAACTGACGGTTCATCTTGTTGCTCAGATTAGGTAATTTTCTTTTGAAAAATCTTTTTCAAAATTTGTCTTTTTATTTTTCGTTTTTCTTCACATTATTTTCGAAAATAATTAATAAAAATCCAAAAAAATTAGAAAATCATAAAATCCAAAAATATTTTGTGTTTCTTGTTTGAGTCTTGTGTTAATTTTTAAGTTTGGTGTCAATTGCATGCTTTAAAAATTTTTTCTTGCATTTTTTCGAAAATCTCATGCATTCATAGTGTTCTTCATGATCTTCAAGTTGTTCTTGATAAGTCTTCTTGTTTGATCTTGATGATTTCTTGTTTTGTGTCTTTTCTTGTTTTTCATGTGCATTTTTTCATTCATATTTTCCATGCATTAAAAATTTCTAAGTTTGGTGTCTTGCATGTTTCCTTTGCATCAAAATTTTTTCAAAATTATGTTCTTGATGTTCATCATGATCTTCAAAGTGTTCTTGGTGTTCATCTTGACATTCATAGCATTCTTGCATGCATTCATTGTTTTGATCCAAAAATTTCATGCATAAAATGTGTTTGTTGTTTTTCTCTTTCATAATTAAAAATTCAAAAATCAAAAATATCTTTTCCTTATTTTCCTCCAAATTTTCGAAATTTTGGGTTGACTTGGTCAAAAATTTTCAAAATTAGTTGTTTCTTACAAGTCAAGTCAAAATTTCAATTTTAAAAATCTTATCTTTTCAAAATCTTTTTCAAAATCATATCTTTCTCAAAATTTTTTATTTATTTTCGAAAATTTCAAAAATATTTTTCAAAATATTTTCAAAATCTTTTTCTTATCTTTATATGTAATTTTCGAAAATTCACTAATAATTAATGTGATTGGTTCAAAAATTTGAAGTTTGTTACTTTCTTGTTAAGAAAGGTTCAATCTTTAAGTTCTAGAATCTTATCTTGTAGTTTCTTGTTAGTGAAATAAATAATTTCAAATTATTTTTGAATTAAATCTTTTTATCTTTTAATTTATCTTTTTCAAAATTTTATATTTTTCAAAATTTGATTTCAAAATATCTTATCTAACTTACTATCTTCTTATCTTTTTCAAATTTGATTTCAAATCTTTTTCAATTAACTAACTAACTTTTTGTTTGTTTCTTATCTTTTTCAAAACCACCTAACTACTTTTCTCTTTCCTATTTTCGAAAATATCTCTCTCTTTTTCAAAATTCTTTTTAATTAATTAATTGTTTCATGTTTTAATTTTAATTACATTTTATCTCTAATTTTCGAAAATCACTAACCCCTTTTCAAAAATTATTTTCGAATTTTCTTTTCTCTTTTCTTATCCTATTTAATTATTTAATTACTAACACTTCTCTTCACCTCTCTTCATCCAAAATCCGATTCCATCCCTCTTCTTCTACCCCTTTCTTCTTCTACTAACATAAAGGAATCTCTATACTGTGACATAGAAGATTCCTCTTTCTATTCTTGTTTTCTTCTCCTTCATATGAGCAGGAACAGGGATAAAGGCACTCTTGTTGAAGTTGATCCAGAACCTGAAAGGACTCTGAAGAGAAGATTAAGAGAAGCTAAATTACAACAATCCAAAAACATCTTTAAGAGAAACAACCTTTCAGAAATTTTCGAACAAGAGAAAGAGATGGCAGAAGAAAATAATAATAATAATGCAAGGAGAATGCTTGGTGACTTCACTAAGCCAACATCCAAATTTGATGGAAGAAGCATCTCCATTCCTGCCATTGGAGCCAATAACTTTGAGCTTAAGCCTCAACTAGTTGCTTTAATGCAACAAAACTGCAAGTTTTATGGACTTCCATCTGAAGATCCTTACCAGTTTTTAACTGAGTTCTTGCAGATCTGTGACACTGTAAAGACAAATGGAGTTAATCCTGAAGTCTACAGACTCTTGCTTTTCCCTTTTGCTGTAAGAGACAGAGCTAGAGTATGGTTGGATTCACAACCCAAGGATAGCCTGGACTCATGGGATAAGCTTGTCACTGCATTCTTAGATAAATTCTTTCCTCCTCAAAAGCTGAGCAAGCTGAGAGTGGATGTTCAAACCTTCAAACAAAAAGATGGTGAATCCCTCTATGAAGCTTGGGAAAGATACAAGCAGCTGACCAAAAGATGTCCATCTGACATGTTTTCAGAATGGACCATATTAGATATATTCTATTATGGTCTCTCTGAATTTTCGAAAATGTCATTGGACCATTCTGCAGGTGGATCTATTCACCTGAAGAAAACGCCTGAAGAGGCTCAAGAACTCATTGACATGGTTGCAAACAACCAGTTCATGTATACTTCTGAGAGGAATTCTGTGAACAATGGGGTACCTCAGAAGAAAGGAGTTCTTGAAATTGATGCTCTGAATGCCATACTGGCTCAGAACAAAGTGTTGACTCAACAGGTCAACATGATCTCTCAAAATCTGAATGGATTGCAAAATGCATCTAACAGTAATAGAGAGGCAGCTTCTGAAGAAGCTTATGATCCTGAGAACCCTGCCATGGCAGAGGTTAATTACTTAGGTGAACCTTATGGAAACACCTATAACTCATCATGGAGAAATCATCCAAATTTCTCCTGGAAGGATCAAAAACCTCAACAAAGTTTTAACAATGGTGGACGTACAAGGCTGAATAATAGTAAGCCATATCCATCATCTTCTCAGCAACAGACAGAGAACTCTGAACAAAATAATTCTAATTTAGCCAATATAGTCTCTGATCTGTCAAAGGCCACTTTCAGTTTCATGAATGAAACCAGATTTTCCATCAGAAATCTGGAGGTACAAGTGGGCCAGCTGAGTAAGAAAGTCATTGAAACTCCTCCCAGTATTCTCCCAAGCAATACAGAAGAGAATCCAAAAGGAGAGTGCAAGGCCATTGATTTAATCAAAGAGGCCGAATGCACTAGGGAGGAGGAGGACGAAAATCCTAAGGAGGAAGACCTCCTGGGATGTCCCTTAAGCAAGAAGGAGTTTCCTATTAAGGATCCAAAGGAATCTGAGGCTCATCTAGAGACCATAGAGATTCCTTTAAATCTCCTTCTGCCATTCATGAGCTCTGAAGAATATTCATCCTCTGAAGAGAATGAAGATGTGACTGAAGAGCAAGTTGCTCAATATTTAGGAGCTATCATGAAACTGAATGCCAAGTTATTTGGTAATGAGACTGGGGAAAGTGAACCTCCCTTGCTCATTAGTGAACTGGATACTTGGATTCAGAGAACTCTACCTCAAAAGAAACAAGATCCTGGCAAGTTCTTAATACCTTGCACCATTGGCACTATGAGCTTTGAAAGAGCTCTATGTGATCTTGGATCAGGAATAAATCTTATGCCACTCTCTGTAATGGAGAAGCTGGGAATCATTGAGGTACAACCTGCCTTGTTCTCATTACAACTGGCAGACAAGTCAGTAAGACAAGCTTATGGGTTAGTAGAGGACGTGCTAGTAAAGGTTGAAGGCCTTTACATCCCTACTGATTTCATAATCCTAGACACTAGGAAGGAAGATGATGAATGCATCATCCTAGGAAGACCTTTCCTAGCCACAGCAGGAGCTGTGATAGATGTCAACAGAGGTGAATTAGTCCTTCAATTGAATGGAGAATATCTTGTGTTTCAAGCACATGGCTATCCCTCTGTGACAAAAGAGAGCAAGCATGAAGAGCTTCTCTCAGTTCAGAGTCAAGAAGAGCCCACACAGTCAAACTCTAAGTTTGGTGTTGTGAGGCCACAACCAAACTCTAAGTTTGGTGTCCAAACCCCATATCCAAACTCTAAGTTTGGTGTTGGGAATACCACACTTAAATTGACCTGATCACCTTGTGGCTCCATGAGAGCCACTGTCAAGCTATTGACATTAAAGAAGCGCTTGTTGGGAGGCAACCCAATTTTATTCATCTAATTTTATTTTATTTTGTTTCTTTGTTATTTTTGTGTTTTATTAGGTACATGATCATGAGGAGTCACGAAAAAATCAAAAAAATTAAAAACAGAGTCAAAAACAGAAGAAAAAAAATTTTTCACCCTGGAGGACGCACGGGCTGGCGTTCAACGCCCAGAAGGAGCATCTTTCTGGCGTTCAACGCCAGAACAGAGCACCATTCTGGCGCTGAACGCCCAAAACAAGCAACAACCTGGCGTTTAACGCCAGGATGCGCACACAGAGGACAATCTGGCGCTGAACGCCAGAAACAAGCATGAAACTGGCGTTCAACGCCAGAAACATGCATAACATGGGCGTTTAACGCCCAGAACTAGCATCAATGGGCGTTTGAACGCCAGAATGATGCATCAAGGCATGTTACATGCCTATATGGTGAAGGAATGGTATTTGTTTTCACCTTAGGATCTGTGGACCCCACAGGATCCCCACCTACCACATTTCTTTTAATCCTATTCACATTCTTCTAATCCAAATCTCATTCTCAATGTCACACTTCCCAAAAACCTTCATCAATCACCTCAATTCCTCTTCCCAACTTCCCCATTCACCATTCACATCAACCCCTCTTCCCCATACACCCCACCTACCCCCACTACTTTCAAATTCAATTTCCCACCCTTTCCCACCCAATATGGCCGAACCTATACCCTCCCCTCTCCCCATAAATACCCTTCTTTTCTTTTACATTTCCACACAACTCAAACCCACATTCTCCCACATAGCCGAACCCTGTCTACCATATTTTCTTCTTCTTCTTCTACTCTTCTTTTCTTTTTGCTTGGGGACAAGCAAATTTTTAAGTTTGGTGTGGTAAAAAAGCCTAAGCTTTTTGTTTTTCATTCACCATCAATGGCACCCAAGACCGGAAAACTATATCACCATGGTTAGGGGGAAATACTTGGATTTTAGTCCGGAGAATGTGAGGTTGGCGTTTCATTTGCCTATGATGCAAGGTGATGAACACCCCTACACAAGAAGGGTCAACTTTAACCAAAGGTTGGACCAAGTCCTTACGGACATATGTGTGGAAGGCGCCCAATGGAGAGTAGACTCCAAAGGCAAGCCAGTCTAACTAAGAAGACTGGACCTCAAGCCTGTAGCTAGAGGATGGTTGGAGTTCATTCAAAGATCCATCATCCCTACAAGCAACCGATCTGAAGTTACTGTGGATCGGGCCATCATGGTTCATAGCATCATGATAGGTGAAGAAGTAGAGGTTCATGAAGTCATCTCCAATGAACTCTACAAAATAGCTGACAAGCCTTCATACATGGCACGGTTAGCCTTCCCCCACCTTATATGCCATCTATGTTACTCAGCTGGAGTTATCATAGAAGGAGATGTCTCCATTGAAGAAGACAAGCCCATCACCAAGAAAAGGATGGAGCAAACAAGGGAAGTTCCTCACGGCCCTCAAGGAGAACAAGAGGAGGTTCACCATCAACAAATGCCTCAAATGCACTTTCCTCCCAACAACTATTGGGAGCAACTTAATACCTCCTTGGAAGATTTGAGCCATAATGTGGAACAACTAAGGGTGGAACACCATGAACACGCCCTCACTCTCCAAGAAATAAGAGAAGATCAAAGAGCAATGAGGGAGGAGCAACAAAGGCAAGGAAGGGACATAGAAGAGTTGAAGAACATCATTGGTCCTTCAAGAAGAAGACGCCACTAGAGGTGGATTCATTCCTTGTTCTTTATTTCTTTCTGTTTTCGGTTTTTAATTATTGTGTTTATCTATGTTTTGTGTCTTTATTTCATGATCATTAGTATGTAACCATGCCTTAAAGCTATGAATAAAATCCATTAGTCCTTCACCTCTCTTAAAAGAAAAATGTTTTAATTCAAAAGAACAAGAAGTACATAATTTTCGAAATTATTATTGAATTTAATTTAATTATATTGATGTGGTGACAATGCTTTATGTTTTCTGAATGAATGCTTGAACAGTGCATATGTCTTTGGATCTTGTTGTTTATGAGTGTTAAAATTGTTGGTTCTTGAAAGAATGATGAACAAAGAGAAATGTTATTGATGATCTGAAAAACATCATGAAATTGATTCTTGAAGCAAGAAAAAGCAGTGAAAAAAAAAAGGGGTTATCTAAAAAGAGTATATAGAAAAAAGAAGGAGCAATAGAAAAAGCCAATAGCCCTTAAAACCAAAAGGCAAGGGTAAAAAGGATCCAAGGCTTTGAGCATCAATGGATAGGAGGGCCCAAGGAAATAAAATCCAGGCCTAAGCGGCTAAATCAAGCTGTCCCTAACCATGTGCTTGTGTCATGAAGGTCCAAGTGAAAAGCTTGAGACTAAGTGGTTAAAGTCGTGATCCAAGGCAAAAGAGTGTGCTTAAGAGCTCTGGACACCACTAACTGGGGACTTTAGCAAAGCTAAGTCACAATCTGAAAAGGTTCACCCAGTTATGTGTCTGTGGCATTTATGTATCCGGTGGTAATACTGGAAAACAAAGTGCTTAGGGCCACGGCCAAGACTCATAAGTAGCTGTGTTCAAGAATCAACATGCTTAACTAGGAAAGTCAATAACACTATCTGAAATTCTAAGTTCCTAGAGATGCCAATCACTCTGAACTTCAAAGGAAAAAGTGAGATGCCAAAACTGTTCAGAAGCAAAAAGCTACAAGTCCCGCTCATGCAATTAAATTAATATTCATTGATATTTTGGACTTTATAGTATATTCTCTTCTTTTTATCCTATTTGATTTTCAGTTGCTTGGGGACAAGCAACAATTTAAGTTTGGTGTTGTGATGAGCGGATAATTTATACGCTTTTTGGCATTGTTTTTATATAGTTTTTAGTAAGTTTGAGCTACTTTTAGGGATGTTTTCCTTAGTTTTTATGTTAAATTCACATTTCTGGACTTTACTATGAGTTTGTGTGTTTTTCTGTGATTTCAGGTAAATTCTGACTAAAATTGAGGGATTTGAGCAAAACTCTGAAAAAGGCTGACAAAAGGACTGCTGATGCTGTTGGAATCTGACCTCCCTGCACTCGAAATGGATTTTCTGGAGCTACAGACCTCCAATTGGCACGCTCTCAACGGCGTTGGAAAGTAGACATCCAGGGCTTTCCAGCAATATAATAGTCCATACTTTATTCGAAGATTGATGACGTAACTTGGCGTTAAACGCCAAGTTCATGCTGCTGTCTGGAGTAAAACGCCAGAAAAACGTCATGATCCGGAGTCAAACGCCCAAAACACGTCATAACCTGAAGTTTGACGCCAAGAAATGCCTCTACACGTGGATTGATCAAGCTCAGCCCAAACACACACCAGGTGGGCCCCGGAAGTGGATTTATGCATCAATTACTTACTCATGTAAACCCTAGTAGCTAGTCTAGTATATATAGGACATTTATCTATTGTATTAGACATCTTTTGACCACTTAAAGTCTCTAATCATTCGGTCACTTGATCGTGGAGAGGGCTGGCCATTCGGCCATGCCTGAACCTTCTTTCACTTATGTATTTTCAACGGTGGAGTTTCTGCACACCATAGATTAAGGGTGTGGAGCTCTGCTGTACCTCAAAGATTAATGAAGTTCTATTTTCTTTTATTCAATTCTCTATCTTATTCTTATTCCAAGATATTCATTCGTACTCAAGAACATGATGAATGATGATGAGTTAGATAACCCTCATTATTGTTCTCACTGATGAACGCGCGTGATTGACAACCACTTACGTTCTACATGCAACACAAGCTTGAATGTGTATCTCTTAGATTCCCCAACAGAATCTTCGTGGTATAAGCTAGATAGATGGTGGCATTCATCTGGATCCGGAAAGTCCAACCTTGTCTGTGGTGTTCCGAGTAGGATCCTGGGAATCCGGAAAGTCTCACCTTGTCTGTGGTATTCCGAGTAGGATTCCGTTCATGAATGACTGTGACGTGCTTCAAACTTTAACCTGCTGGGCGTTAGTGACAAACGCAAAAGAGGGATTCTATTCCAGTAGGAGCGGGAACCAACCGGTGATTGGCCGTACTGTGACAGAGTGCGTGCATTAGCTTTCACTGCGAGGATGGGATGTAGCTATCAACCATGGGTGATGCCTCCAGACTGGTTAGCTGTGCGAGTGACAGTCGTACAGGTTATTTCCCCGAGAGGAATGAAAGTAGCCACAGTTGACGGTGAACCCCTATACAAAGCTTGCCATGGAAAGGAGTAAGAAGGATTGAGTAGAAGCAATGGGAAGGCAGGCGTCCGAGAGCTCTACAGCATCTCCATTCCGCTTATCTGAAATTCCCACCAATGAATCTGCATAAGTATCTCTATCCCTTTTATTATTCCTTTTTATTAGAACAATCCAATTATCACTATTACCCTTTTATCTGTCTAACTGAGATTTACAAGGTGACCATAGCTTGCTTCATACCAACAATCTCTGTGGATTCGACCCTTACTCACGTAAGGTTATTACTTGGACGACCCAGTACACTTGCTGGTTAGTTGAACGGAGTTGTGAAAATAAACAGTGCCCTAAGAGTAAAATCATACAAGACCAAAAAGTCAAATCAAATAACAAGTGATCACAATTTCGTCCACCAGTTGGACATAATAGCAGAACTTGTCTTGAGAAAGGAACTGGAAGAGGAGCTGAAGAACCAGATCTTGATGAGGAAGAAGCTAGGGAGCAAGAAGCTAACTGGGAGGAGACCATGGAGGCTGCACATGCTGCACATGTTGCAAATGAGGAAGACCTCACTCAAAATCATCCACAAAGTCAGCCTGATCAGGTAAACAATGTGATTTATGTTACCTTATTGTTCCAAACTCTTGGATCTGTTTTCATGAATGGAAAAATTGATGCAGAATAACTTGGTTAGTCCAACACAGGGGGGAAGAGGGAAGAGGGAGGAAGGAGCGGGGAACGAAAAGTGAAAAGAGGAAAAAAAATTTCGGTGCCAAATCAATTTGGACTTCCAAATATTTAGGCCTTTATTGGGCTGGGTTGAGTTTGTTTTAAGGCCCGTTAAGCCATCACCGAACTGGACCATTAAGGGTTCTCCTTCTCCTCCTCATTACTCCCTGCTACTGCTAGCTAGCTGCTGCCACCACCATTCTACACACACACACACCACTTTCTTCTTTCGTTTAATTTCGAGTCTCAGAATGATTTCAACTATTTTATGGATACCGATAGGTGCTTTGAAGGTGGAACCCACCATAGCTGAACCTCCTTCCAAGGAAGAAATTCAAGATATAATCACCACCGTCGCCGCCAGGTCTTTCTCTACTTCTTCAAAACTCACTTAGCCAATCATAAAATTTTATCAAATACTTTACAATACATGTATGTTATGCAGTACAGCAGACAGTGAAAATGAGGAAGAAGCAGGGGATGAACGCATGAATGATGCCGGTGGCGCCGTTGATGAATTTGCGCGAGCACTCAATGTTGCTGATGCTCTCGGGAAGGCTGATAAATTGGACGATATTGCCCTCGGTTTGAAGGAGCTTGACATGGAACATTACGATGATGAAGATGAAGGTATACAATAACATCTCAGGGAGTTATCTATCATAGTTAGTTAGTTAGTTAGTTAGTTAGCGGTTTTAATTAGAGTTAACTATCGAATCACTTAGCATGATATCAGCCATGGCTATGGTTAGCTAGCTAGCTCTGTCTCCTTGTGTTGTCTGTGTTAATTTGCATCATTTTATTGACCTTAGGAGTTGAGGTATTTAGTTCCAGGATTGGTGATCTTTATTATCCAAGTAACGACCTGGATCCTTATATCAAAGATAAGAACGTAAGTTCTAATACTTTGTCTGCATTCTGCTATTGACCTTTATTTGTGACTCTACAACATCATATTGTTTTACATTGTTAAGGATGATGATGACTCTGAGGAACTTGAAGACATGCTCATTAATCCAACTGATTCCGTCATTGTTTGTGCTCTTACTGAGGACGATCTCAGTCTTCTCGAGGTAAACAAAACCTAACTGGGGAGGAGACCATGGAGGCTGCACATGCTGCACATGTTGCAGATGAGGAAGACCTCACTCAAAACCATCCACAAAGTCAGCCTGATCACGTAAACAATGTGATTTATGTTACCTTGTTGTTCCAAACTCTTGTATCTGTTTTCATGAATGGACAAATTGATGCAGAATAACTTGGTTAGTCCAACACATTCTGGGAACACTACAACAAATGCTGCACCCCCTAATGTAGCCACTATACCAGCACCAACCAACTTGGCACCTCCAACAACTACTTCGCAATCGGCACCAACACCAAAGAGGAGGGGCATACCATCTTTTGTAAGGGGCAACCCAGTTCCACCAAGAGGAAGGGGCAGCACCACTCCAAGGCAAAATGCAGCAGCTGCACCATCACCCCCTGCTCAACCTAGGGCTGTCAAGCTTGATCTTGGGTTTAGCTCCCAAATTCCTGCATCTCTATCCAATGCTGCAGACCCATATAGTGGGACAGGGTCAATGCCACAGGGTCCATTAGTTAGGCCCAATCTTCAGGACCGACGTGCAGCACCATTTAGGCCACCAACTGTGATTAGGGAGACCATGATAGCAGCAGGCCCAGCCACACAGAGGAGGTTCACTGGCTTCATGCCCACCCTATCCTTGAAGAAGAAAAAGCCATCCAGACCACCACCATCAAAGCCATCAACAAATGACAACAACTGAACTGATTTTGATCTTGGGTTTTTTAGCTTGTTATTAGCTCCTGTTTGGACATGATTTAGTTAACATAAACCCAAGTGCCATTATGGCATGTAAGTGCAAACTAAGTCTTTTTGTGTTTTGTTTGTGTCATTTTGGGTCTGTTGCAGCTACTATGAACATAAGTGTCATTTTGCTAGTCTTATTTTGGGGTCTGAACTTTGTTAGTCTGAATAGTTAATGGTTATAACTTCATTTTATAGCTCCTGGTGTTTTATTGAGGTTCTGTTCACAAATCTATTACATGGCTTACTATTAATCTGTATAGCTTGCTTACATCAGGACGACAAAAATTTCTTCACAAATCTGTTCACAGCATATATTAAATCATCTCAATTACAATGAGGAGAAGATTACAAAATTTCAAAGTGTCATTGTTATACAATTATACTATGCACTGTCTACCTACTTAGCCAAACTAAACATAATCAAAGCCACATTTATCCCAACCAATATACACATAAAAATTAAGCACAACTCAACCCTCTTCAGATGCTCCTTCATGTCATTCACCACAGATAGTACCATCATCATCCTATCAATTTCCTGGCCATCCCCACATTTGACATTGATTCTGCTTTTCTATTTTGGTTCTGATTTGCCCAGCATATTACTATTCTCTGAAGAAACTTCTCCTTCCACACATTCCTCTTGTATTTCATCCAACCATTGAAAATACCTGCAACGCATTTGTGTGTTCTAGCATAACAGGAAAATTTCAAACATCAGACAACAATAAAAAACTACAACTGAATAAGCACAGACGACAAACCAAGAAGGGATATTGCATTAATTCGTCACATATACATCAAAATTCCAAGCTTACCTTCCACATAGGGCAGCGTAGAAACCATCTATCAGGGTTGCTACTTGTCTTCGACTTCAACGGAACCACTGGAAGGGGACAAAAGCAGCAGCCATCGTAAGTTTTTCTCACAACACCGGAAGCACCATCCACGTCGAAGGCTTGCATCGATGACTGCCTTCTCACCGTTGCAGCTTTTCCACGAGCCCTTGCTGTATGCATCTTCCAAATTTTGGCTCCCCTCCTACGAGTGAACGAAGATAGCAGTATTGGGGATTAGGGCAAAGAGCTCTGATTTTGGGGCCAAATCAATTTCAATTAATTTAATTTTCACCTAGGCTAACAAATTACTTAATTAAAAATTACAACCCAAATAAAACATGTTTTGTCAGCAAAATCCGGTGTCCAGGTCAGCATTGTCCTCACCAGAGCTTAGGTCCGGCAATAACTTGGACACGCTTATCAGTTTTTAAAATTTTTCGGGTGTCTTTTTATCAAATACGAGAATGAGGTACCAAAATGTCAGTGTTTCAATCTTTCGGTACTGATTTGGTCATTACCTCAACTTTATACCATTATGATTTTCTTTCTTCCAATTTTTCTTCTCATCCAAACAAAAAAAAATTCTTTTTATTTTCTTTCCAATCATTTTCTCTTCATCCAAACAACACACAAATAACTCTACTTTTCCTTCTATTTTCTTTCCTTTCATTTTCTTTACTTCTCTTTTCTTTCCTATATCCAAACAATGCCTAAGGGTTCTCCTCCTCCTCCTTGTTACTCTATGCTATTGCAAGCTAGCTGCTGCCACCACCATTCTACACACATACACACACACACCACTTTATTCTTTCGTTTGATTTCGAGTCTCAGAATGATTTCAGGTATTTCATGGATACCGATAGGTGCTTCAAAGGCGGAACCCACCGAGTTGAAACTCCTTCCAAGGAAGAAATTCAAGATATAATCACCGCCGCCGCTGCCACCGCCAGGTCTTTCTCTTCTTCTTCAAAACTCACTTAGCCAATTATAAAATTTTATCAAATACTTTACAGTACATGTATGTTATGCAGTGGAGCAGACAGTGAAAATGAGGAAGAAGCAAGTGATGAACGCATGGATGATACCGGTGGCGCCGTCGATGAAGTTGCGCGAGCACTCAATGTTGCTGATGCTCTCGGGAAGGCTGATAAATTGGACGATATTGACCTCGGTTTGAAGGAGCTTGACATGGAACATTATGATGATGAAGATGAAGGTATACAATAACATCTCATGGAGTTATCTGTCTGTTTAGTTAGAGTTAGCTATCGAATCACTTAGCATGATATCAGCCATGGCTATGGTTAGCTAGCTAGCTCTGTCTCCTTGTGTTGTCTATGTTAAGTTGCATCTTTTTATTGACCTTAGGAGTTGATGTATTTAGTTCCGAGATTGGTGATCTTTATTATCCAAGTATCGACCTGGATCCTAATATCAAATATAAGAACGTAAGTTCCAATACTTTGTCTGCATTCTGCTGTTGACCTTCATTTTTGACTCTACAACATTATATTGTTTTACATCGTTAAGGATGATGATGACTCTGAGGAACTCGAAGACATGATCATTAATCCAACTGATTCTGTCGTTGTTTGTGCTCGTACTGAGCACGATTTTAGTCTTCTCGAGGTAAACAAATCCTCACTTATTGGCTGATGTATTTTTTTTATGAATGTTATGTGATGCAATGGTAGACTTATATGAGTTGCGTCTTTTTCTACTACAAGGTTCATATACTTGAGGACGTCGGTACTAGTGAGATGAACATGTATGTCCATCATGATATCATAATTCCTACATTTCTGCTATCCACAGCTTGGCTTGACTGCCTTCAAGGAAGAGAGAAAGGTGGAGAATATTTCCTTTGTCAATGCATCTCGTATGTTTACCCTTTTTTTATTAAATATGTTGAATTTTTGTGCTCTTGTTTGTTTTAGTAAATAAGTTATAAATTCTAGTCTTCATTTGCATGTTCAAAATTTGACTTGATCCCCTTATGCTTCCTCTACTTTCTATCGCATTATTATTTCATTATCATTGCAGGAAACTTCTTAGCTGTTGGTTCAATGGAACCGTCAATAGAAATTTGGGACCTTGATGTTGTAAGTGAATATGGTTAATAAATTTCACTAAAAAGTTGGAAACATCATTCAGAATATAAAGCCACTTTCATTGAATACCTTCTAAGCTTCCTTTATTCCCAGATTGATGTAGTGCAGCCATGCATGGTTTTAGGTGGCATTTCAGAGAAAAAGAAGGGGAAGAAGGTTTGTAAATCTTTTTATGTTGAAGTGCAATTCTGAGTATAGACCCAGTTACTGATTCTGTTAATTGGTTTTGTAGAAATCAATCAAATACAAAGATGGCAGTCACACTGACTCTGTACTTGGTCTTGCCTGGAACAAAGCGCTCAGGTTTGTTAAATTTAAAACTGGATTTTGGTATTATTTCATCTGTTGGGCTCCTTTTGGGACATAAAGGTTTCATTTATTACTTATTTTGAAACTCTATTCTTTTAAACCTCTGATGGCAGTCATTCTTAAAATATTCAGGAATGTACTTGCTAGTGCCAGTGCTGACAAGCGAGTCAAGATTTGGGATGTGGCTACTGAGAAGTGTGAGAGTACAATGGAGCATCAGTCAGACACAATTAATTATTACAAATAAGAGCTTCTTTTATTGATAAAGAGGACTTTCCCTCTTCATGTCCATCATCTTTTCTTTTCTTTTTTCCCTTACTTCTAAATAGTGTACAAATTCAGAAATATTACTTATACGTTGGTAGGAAAGATTTTTTACTTTTTTCCTTAATTAAGTCATTTAATATTGTATATTTTGTCTTACTAACATTAATTTAGGTTGCTTGAGTCAATATGTTGTCTGATGGCTTTGTTCATCTATCTTGACAGGTTCGAGCAGTTGCTTGGCATCATCGTGAACGAGAAATTCTTCTTAGTGGTTCATTTGATCATACTGTGGTCCTGGTAGTGACAGAATGTTTCTTATATACTCTATATTTTTGCATTTCTTTTTTTATCTGGAATGGATACTTATTACACTGTAGATTTTGGTTGTATAATATTCATGTGCCAAAACAGACTTTCTCTTTAAAAATGTTCACATTGGAATTTCTGTCTGTCTTTTTTCTTAGTTATCTAACATTCTAATGCTTTCAATGCCTTTACACTTTGCAGAGGGATGGAAGGATGCCATCCCATCCTGGTTATAAGTGGTCAATCACAGCTGATGTCGAGAGCTTGGCCTGGGATCCACACACTTACCACTATTTTGTGATGTGTTATGGTTAATTTTGATTTCTCATTTCAGTGATTGAATTGGTAATTGTATTTTTATGGATGCATAGTTTTAGTTTCACTAATAATAATTAAATTGTGCTTCTAGGTGAGTCTCGAGGATGGTACTATCAAGTGTTTTGATGTTCGGACCGCAAAGTCTGAATCCACATCTGATCTAAGTTCTATATTTACTCTTCATGCACATGACAAAGTTGTTACCTCAGTATCCTATAACGTTTCAGCACCTAATGTATGTATTTTCAATATTTTGGTGAGAAATACCAAGTTATTGTGTACTCTAGTTTGACGGTACTTTGTTGCCTTCTTGCAGCTACTTGCTACTGGATCGATGGACAAAATGGTAATTGTGAAGTCATTTTGTTGTGTTCTTATTCCTATATACTATATCTTGCAGAATTGGAAATCATCTCATTCGAGTACTATTATTTGTTGTAGGTAAAGCTTTGAGATTTATCGAATAATCAACCATCTGTTGTGGCATCTAAAGCTTCCAATGGTGTAAGTTTGCTTCTTTTATTTGTTGAGATTTTAACGGGAAAAAGGTATTCTCTAGTTTGAATCATGATACAAGTAGCATGGTTGACTTCTGTTTTTGGATGTGACTTTTCAGGGAGCTGTATTTTCTTTTTCGTTCTCAGAGGACAATCCCTTTGTGTTGGCTATAGGAGGCTCAGAGGGAAAATTGCAAGTGAGTGAAAAGGGCCACAGAAATTCAAATTTGTGTTCTTGATAGATTTTTCTGTGAAATTTACTGTTGTCACTCATACTTTGTAGGTTTGGGACACTTTATCTGAGTCTGCTGTCTCTCGGCGTTATGAAAGTTACAACAAGAATAGAACTCGGTCGTGATATAATTGAGTCATAATAGCCTTCCTGGTCTCCCCTTCATATGTTACTGGTAGGCTAGAAGTATTTAAGTTAGATATAGTTATTGCGAAACAGGTTGAAAGTAATATATTAAGGATGGTAGATATATAGAGTTTGATAGCATGTTCTCTCTCATAATTCATGTAACATCCTTATAAGTTTTGAATGAATATTTGTTCTACAGTTTTGATCATTGAGTGTTTCAATTTTTCGCCTTTGTAATATAATTGCGGTCATGCGCTTGTGAGTTGTGAATAACGAGTTGCAGCGTCTTCTGTAATCGAACTTGTGAGCCAAACTGCCAACGTTGTACTCAACTGTTTATTACAATGGTAAAGCAAACGAGTTGTTTGTTTTAATTTTCTTCAAATTGATTTTGAAATACTAGGTGTGTTTGAATTATCGTTTGTCAAACTAAAATTATAAATCATATTATGAAAAAAAATATAACACACACAAAATTACATAAGTGTATTAAAAATGAATAAAAAAATTAACATCTCTTTCAGCTATGTGTTGGCTGATGCTTTTGGACATTTTCTCTTTCTTTTGGAATTTTTAGACTTTTATATGTCCACATAATTTGGCTCTTTCACCAGCCATGTTGGTATCTTCTGCCAATGCACGGGCCTCTTCTGCTGTTGTTAGAAACATCTCCAATTAATCAAATACTATTGATCTTTGAACCAACTTGTACGAAGGAGCATGTACCGCAACTCATAAAGAGCACTACAACTTGTATATATGCATGTGTTAAGCAAAGACTCTAATTAGCAGCTACGAATGGAAGAGCTCTTCCTGCAATGGTTGGCCTGACATTACGACATACGGCGACTGCTAAAGCTCCGTTGAATTTGAGATCAATATCACATAACATGACCTGCTCACATGACAGAACACTGCTGCATATGAGGTTCACCCCTTCCTTGGTTAATGAGGTGCCCCTAATGTTCTTGAATGAAACATTTCTTATCCTTATTTTTGATGGATTCTAAACAAGTGCACAGAAACAGAAACAATTAGTAACAATTAATAATGTACGTATATATGTATAGTGATGAATAATATATACCCGTTTATTACATTGGTTCCAAGGGCAATCTTCTGGTCAATGATTATAGGGTTCCTGATATTAATCATGGTAACGTCTTCATAATAAAGATTAGAGATAGGAGAAGTTCCAGGAGCACTAGGCCAAGACTTGATCCTCAAACCATTGTCAGTGTTTGTTAAAGTGACCTTCTTGAGAATAAGACCTTCCACAGGAGCCTCAGTGGTGTACTTGCCAAGGCTTCCAACACTGATGCCATGGCCAGGTCCACACTTCACATTGTAGATGTGTGTGTTCACGCTTCCGTCGTCGATCGAGATGCAATCGTCTCCAACTGCTATGTCTGTGTTCAGAATCCTCACTCCATTTGATCTTCCCAAGTGGATGCCATCTGTGTTTAGGCTGTTCCCTGGTGCAATGACCTTGAACCCATCAAAGGTGAAGTTTTGGCACCCCAATTTATTCACATTAAAGTTCTTGCTATCCTTTGATGTTATTATCCTAACAACTGCATGTTTCATGAAGTTGAAACCAAAATTCTATCATCAAACACAATTCATTCATCTTTTAGACATAAATATATAAATTTGGTTTGAAAATAAGTAACACAAAAATAGTTTATATACTATCTAGACAGTATTGATTTAAAAAATGCTAATTAGCTACTATATACGAATGTCTGATTTAGTAGCTGATTTTTTTGTACGCGTAGCATGGTTGTAAAATGTTAAGAAATTGAAAACCAAAATAACTGGGATGGAAAAGAAAAATATTATTCACCATTGGAGTCCTAGCACAATTGACGTTGGTTTCACAATCATTTTGTTGCCAAGCTATTGCACCTTGACCGTCAAAAACACCATTGCCAGATAGGGTAAAGTAATCAACATATTGAACCTTAACCCATTGCCATTCATCGCCAACATCACGAGGGTTCATTGGTGCTATAATTGTTCCATCAACATAAAGCTCAATAGGAGCCTTACAAGGCCCTTTCAAATCCACTGTCCTCATTCCCACGAGGTATCACAATCTTGCTTGCTGTTGGTGATGCACATGCTTCTCTCCATGCATTTGTAAGAGCCTATATACACACGGCACTACAACTAACATCATTGTTCAAACAAAATTTATCAATGATATTATGTACCAAGCTAGCTAGTTATCATTACCTGAGTTATATCTGAATTAGGTACCCCACTATATTTTGCAATAGGTACGACAAGAGATTAAGTTATGCCACACGCAGCCAGCAATATGAATAAAACAAGCGTTGTGGTGCTCAACTCCATATCCATGTTTATTATTGTTCAAACTTTGTCCTTTCTTTTTCCAAGAAAGAAACTAATGTATTGGTTGAACTTCTAAAAAGTTGCTTTCCAAATGTATTAGGAACGATATTTATTTGGGAAATTATATGGTGTGGATTGTGGCGACCTTTGTTTGTGGGTTCAGGAGGCTGGCACCAGCAGAGACATTTGACTTATTTATCTCATATAATCATTTTTAGAAATTTAATTATATATGATTAATGGAATGTTCTTTGTAATTTTTGCTGTTGAGGACTTTACCAAATATCTTCTGTGAGCATTTTAAATTTAGCCATGATGTAAGCTATTTGTAAACCAGTCTTTTATTTAGGTATTGTCACTATTAATAAATTTTTCTATAAAAAATAATTAGAATTTATTTCTAAAAAAATTGTATCTTTTAATAATAGGTCCATGACCAAAAGAAAAGCAAAATTATTTAACATAGGTCTATTCTATTTCTCTTTTTATTAAAAAATAACAAATTAATAATGATGGTTATTTACTTATTTTACATGTGTAATTTTTTATTTTTAAATATTTACATTTTTATTTTTATTTATCATCTTTTTATTTTTGTAACATAACTAATTTAAAATTAGATATTTTATTTTTACAAGATTAATAAGAAATAACAACATTGCAACTTCTAAATACTAATAGCAATGACTAATGCTAACGCACCTTAAGAAAAATAGATTGATATTCTTTAAACAATAATTAGAATACAATAAGTAAAAAATAGATATCGCCATTTTTATTTTAATAAAGTCACTTATTTTTATAAATTCATATAAATATATAATATAAAAAAGTATATATGAAGTGATATTATAAAAAATAGTTGTGACAATATTATTATCCTAATAGTTAATTTTAAATTAAAAATTATGACTATTTTAAAAAGATATATACAAATTAATATTTAAACTCTATATCATATTATACCATGATAAATTAGACAACCAAACAAATAAATTATTTTTATAAATCTAAATTATCATACAAGAATGCACTCTATTAATTACACGTAATTAAGTTTCTAAAGATGGCTACATGAGATAGGAAGTATTTCAAGTGTATCGGGAGTACTGGTACACCAATTATTTTAACCGTTGATCTAAATTATAAAAAATATATATAATAATATTAATTGAAATCAACGGTTAAAACAACCGGTGTACCGATACTTCTTGGAGCACTTAAAATGTATCCTATGAGATATTCTGAGCCCACACAGGAAGATTGTCATAACCTGTTCCTTACCACATGTTTCAAAATGGAGCAAACCACTTAGGATCTATAGGTGTGGATGTTTTATAGGATATACACCATAGACGATCCCTATTTATAATGGTCTTGTGAAGCTTCAGAACCGTTGATCATGTTAGTTAACTAACTTCTTTAAGAGTAACGCAATCCGCATACTTGGTTGATTATTTATCTCGGATTGTTTATTTATTTATTTTATTATATAAAAATTAGATTTCTGCACTTAATCATGAAGCTGACATGACATATTTTTAAAGGTATTTTATAATTTATTTTTTTTAACTCATTAAATACAAGTTATTACGATAAACTAACTATATCAATTAATTGATTAGATTAGATATTTAAATATTATTTAATTTATTATAATTTATATCAATTTAATTTAGTAGTATTTTTTAATTTTTTAATATTCTGTTAATATTTTTTAATTTATTTCTTTTAATTTATTAAACTAAATTTATTGTGTGTACTAATTAATTAATTTGATTAATTTATTAGTCATTAAAATAATAAATCTATGAATAAAATAGACAATTGAAATATTTTCAATTAATAATTAAATCAAATCAAATTATATCATATATATTGAGCTCAATTCAAATCATATGAATTAAGAACTAAATTAATATAAGATAATTTCTTATTTATTCAAGTTGAGTGCAATAAATATAAATTAATTTTGTTAGATAATCATAGTTGTCTGGTCTACTATATATAGATGGCCACACAAAATGATAAGAATCGTAATTTTTATCGCTCTTACTATTTCAACTCTTCTTTTTTTTCTTTTTCTTTTTCTTTTTTATGTATAATTTTTTTTATGTATAAATGTATCTAAAATGAGAAAGTACGGATGAGTGTGTTTTATTGATTGTTTGTTTGATGAATATATCTCAATTTAGACATTCTACTATTGTGGATGGAAGTTGACTTGTAATAATTCAAAATGGCCAATGTATTTTTTATAGTATTAGATAGAAGAATATTTGTTAAAATGAATATATCCATTGTAATAATTTTTTTCAATTGTTATATTTTTATGTCAGTCGTGTAAATTCTTTGAAGGCACAAGATAATAAAATAGGTTGACTTTAATATTATTAGAAGCTAAATTTAATAGTTCAAATAAGCAGCACTAATTATATTAAAAAAGTAATTTTATAATAATAATAATGTGATTTACATATTAATTTTTTGAGTAAATTTATTTCAAAATTAAATGTAAAAATTAGACTCAATTACGCTAAAATTTTAAAAGTAATATAAAATTTGACAACAAAATTAACATTCATTAAGAAAATAAATGAGATTTTTATTAAAAAAATTCACAAGATAGTAATGCAATTTTATTTTAATTTTATCCTTAATATTTAGTTTTAATTTTACCTTCAGAGTTTCAATATGTTTCAATTATACCATTAGAGTGAATAACATTAATTATAACTAATCAATTATATTATTTGATTTGACCAAAAATAAATAAATATTAAATTATTTAATAAATAATAAATAAAAAATAAAATAAATGAATTTAATTTGAATTATTTTTTTATTATTTTCTATATCTAGAAATCAAAATGTGCTTTTATGTATTTTGATTAATAATTCTTGAAGGAGTTACTATTTTATTT
This sequence comes from Arachis stenosperma, assembly GCF_014773155.1. Lineage (NCBI taxonomy): Eukaryota > Viridiplantae > Streptophyta > Magnoliopsida > Fabales > Fabaceae > Arachis > Arachis stenosperma. The sequence continues at coordinate 40,436,881 of NC_080379.1, read as the reverse complement.
ACTAACATTTTAAATTTTTTATAATATTTTCATAAAACTTGATTAATAGGTTCTTTTTTACAATATTTTTCTTGCATTTTTTAACAAAAATATATTTTAATTTTTGTCTTTCATCTTTTATATTTATTTATTATACTAATTTTTTTACAGTATATTTTTATCAACTACATACATTATTTTTATGTCTTTTTTATTTTTTAATTATTTTATTACCTTATTTTTAATTATTTATTTTACTTTCACTCCACATATGTTTATTGTATTTCACTTCATTTTAGTTTCAATTTCATAGTTAACTTTCAATTATATAAAAGTCAATAGTTTCTTTCAAAACATGATTAAATATATTACCTATTATATACAATTATTAGGATAAAAAAATAAATATAAATTGATATATAATTTAATTTTAATTTAAACTAAAAACTAAATGAATTGTCAGAAAAAATAGCAACTAATTTTGTTTTTAATTTTTTTATAATTTATTTAAAGGTAAAAATTTCTCTATAACCACTAACATTGCCGATAACAAAATTATAAGTCTTTATAAAATGAAAAATATATAAAATAAATAACATATATATAATTTTAAAGTTATTAATCATAGACTATGGATAAATTTAAAAAAAAAAATCTTATGGATCAACATGTAATTTTTTTATATTTTTATTTTTTTCTAAAATTTTTTTGACTTATCAATATTTAAGTTGTTTATACATCACTTCTCAAAATATTATGATTTCACAAGATATAATATGTGGGGTAAATCACCTTTATAAACTATTTGTATACCAATTTTACGTATATCCTCCAAATTAAAAAAAGGCTATGTACATGTCTCAATTTACATATCTATGTAAATCAAATTTATGGAGTTCGAATGACGTGTTTTCATAGTAAATCGAATTACTTGGATGCTATCTATGCTACTAAATTGAACGAAGGAGATTTATTTAAAATGAACTGGATTGCTATTAAGTGAGTATAAATCGAACCTTATTACTTCGATTTAGCATGGATCATATAAATCGAACCTTATTGCTTCGATTTTATATGTTTAGGCGGGGCGGGGCGGACCACCCACTATATAGCGGACTTTTGGCGAGACAAGGCAGGTTTTTTCGTTTGCTACTCCTAATGGAGACACGGACATAAGTACCCGCCCCATGAAACCTATTAAACATACACAAATATAAAATTATTAATTTATCCTAATTTCTATATACATAGATCTATTTCTTGAATTTATTAATATTAATTTCTACCTCCAATTTGAATTTTTCCATTTTCTTCCAAGCTCATTCTCAACCTCGATCCTCTCTCTCTAACTCATTTTCTCTGCCTCTCAAGTCCGTCACTACGTCGCTCAATATTGTCCAAAAAAATTATGTTATGTTATTATGTTGGAATATGTTTTTATGTTTTCTCCTTTTAAAATATTATTTTTCATAACAAATATGTTATAAATTGTGTTGAATTATATTAAATTAATTATTTTATAATTATTATATTATGTCTTTTTGTGTTATTTTTTTCAAAAGTTTTCAAAAAATATTCGTAGATACCCAAGAAGATCTATGTTCCCTAAGGAATAATTGAACAGAAATTTGCAATGACGAAGAAGGAAGGGGGACATTTTTTTTAAATAGGAATGAGGAATAGGAAGGGGGCTTCTCACGCTTCCCTAAGTACTCATTACCATATCTAACTAGTAATGGAGATCCAATCTGAGTCGATTTAAGAGGAGACGCGTGGACTTATCTGCATTGAGTCTTTAAGGTAATGAACCTAAGTTAGATTTGGGGTTTTTTTTCAATAATAAAATAAAAAAATTATTATTTTCCCAAACATGATTTTTGAAAAATCGTATTTGGAGAATTAAAGTTCGAAAATCATGTTTGGAGAAATAATATTTTTTATTTTATAATTGAAAAAAATTCTATATTTGGGATACTAACAATAGATTTTAGTTAATTTTGCAAGCATTGAGATTTTACTAGGCTCAAATATATCTTGGATTAATATTTTGAGTCATTGTTATAGCAAATACTATACTATTTAATATTATAACACTTAGTATATATAAATATTGGATATATTTATAAGATATTTTTTAATTTAAATTAAAAAAATTAATTATCTCTTTTTTAGCTTTAAATATTATTTTTTAATGTAACGAAAAAATAAAAATAACAATAATCACTCACATAATTAAAATAGATAATCTTAATATATACACGACACTATAGATATCAAGGATTATTATATATGATATATAATTATTTTCTTTTCTATAATGACTATTTATATAATTTATTAAACAATTTTTTCATCTTAATATTTAATAAATTTAACATACAAAATATTATTTAACATATAAAATAAGTAACTTAAGTCATCATCTAAGACAATAAGTATAATAGTATAAATACTTATTTATTTGTTAGTAGTGAAAAAATATGTAAATAGTATAAATTGATATTTTTTAGTATAAAAACAATAATAAAAGTTAATTACTTAATTAAAAAATTATGAAGAATTTCTTAAATAATAATAAAAAAATAAGATCACTATTTTTATATATTACAAAGTTTATAAAAAATTTTTGGATAATAAATCAATCCTCAATAAATTATACATTAATTCTGTCAAAAAATAAATAAATAATCAATACATGGATATCATTATTTACGTACTAATATATATTATCGATTATTAAGTTTATAATTAATTTTTAACCCAATTTTTTATAATTAAAATTTAAATGATTGAAATTATTAAATGTTGAATATTTTGTATCTAACCAATTTATTTTTTTATTGAAATTAAAAAGGATGAGTTGTTAATCAATTCTAAATTTAAATTTAAATTTGAGTAAGAAAATAAAAAAATATTTTAAATTTTATCTCACTGACCAGAATTAATTTTAAGATAAGAAATTACTTTGTACATCGTATATGTTGTAGGATAGTATAGTCATTTATTATTTTTCAATAATAAATAATGGTGTAAGAAATTAGAAGAAAATGTATTTATAAGTTTAGAAAATATTAATTTAATTTTCAATAGAATAAATTATATATTAAATAACAAAAGTTATTATTGGTTTTGGTACACCATGTTATCAAAAAATATTAATCGATCTAATAACTTTTGTAATGATATAAGTTTATGAATTTGAAAACTTAAAAATTATTTCATAAAATGTGAAGTTTTAACGAGTAAGAATGTTGATCATATTGTTTTAACTTCAAAAATGAATATGATACTAACAATAAAATTGTTCCAAGTAAATTTCAACAAAAACAAAAGTCCATAAGTATTATTATTAATGAAAAATTAATCTTTTTTAATGAAAAATTTAAACACAATACTTTAATTAAAAATTATAATTAGATTTTATTTTTAAATAAATACACATTAAAAATCACTAACTAACTTAATTGCATCAACAATATTTCATATGAGAAATTTATAACTTTATGACATTAAATACTAAATTAGAAATTAACAGAATATCAACGGTGTAAATAGAATTAAAAATAAAACCACAAGCAATAACCAAATAACTTCAATTTATATTTGAAAAAATTCTAAATTCCAAACATAAAGATAAAAAAGAACCAAAAGAAAAATAACAACTCAAGAAAAGATAATGTTTCTACCAAAACAAACATATGCTTGGCATTATTCTATTAGATAGACTCTAAAAGGGATTCCAAAACACGTGCATCCAAATTCTCAAGTTCTATTCTCAATCTTGATCTTCTTGCAAGTTGAGGTATTTCCTTGCACCTTCGAATCTTCCGATTCTGAGGATAGTCGCTTGGCTGGTGTAATAGTATTTTTCAACACTTCGAATTCATCATTGTCTGCACGTTTATTAGAGAATTCAAGCAACAATTTCTGTACAAAATACTACGTTAAATTAAAGACTTCCTTCTCACCTTTAATTTTATCTCAATAATATTTTTTTGAATAAAATAAATATCTAACTTTGAGAAAATAAACAAACAAAAAATTCATTTTTTGAACAAATACCTTAGCACTTTCTACTTTCTCTCCTTCAATGATTGAGGATACCTTTGAAATTGGAAACAAACCATCGGTGTAGTCAAAGACTACGATTACACCTACTCACGTCTTCATCGAGCCAAACCATCTCAATTGAGTATAGCAATGAAAAATTTCCGTAACTTGGTAGTGTCCATAACCATATTACTCGTATACGTACACACAAATTGTCAATTGTAGGATTGATTTATGCGATTTTGTGAATACCAGCCATTGGAATAAGTAGAAAAATTTTAGATTTTGGATATATGTAAAGAAAGGATTTGATGTACTTTGAATTGTGGTGCTGCACATATCTCATAACTTATACTTTTATAGTTGACTCATAGCTAAAATTTTTTAAATTTGGTTGACTTTAATTTAAATTTGAATTAAATTTACGCTGCACTTTTTGAAAAAAATCTACAAAAATTTAAAAAAATAGTGCTAAAAAGAATCAACAATAATAATTTAAAATTTAAAAAATAACAACCTAAATATAACAATCTAAACAAATAATTTAAAATTTGAAAATAACAACCTAAACAAATAATAATTTATAATTTATAAATATAAATCTAAAAATTTATGGTGATGACACCTAAGCAAATAAACTCTCAGACTCAACGTATGAGCGCCACGTCAGCATATGAGCTCCCAATTTGTATACTATAAGGATAAGGATAAAGATATATATTTATTTATTTTTTAACTTAATAATTAGCTATAAAATAATCAAAGTTAATATAGTAAAATAATAAATCTGCACTAGACAAATATTTATTTATGGTGTTTGCTAATAAATTTATACTTATCGATATAGACAAATAACAATAAGATATGTAGAATTTATTTTCCACGTCAACATTTAATTTTTTTTAAATATATAATATAGGGTAAAGTATACTTTTTGTCCCTGAAGTTTGGCAAAAGTTTCAAAAATACCCCTAAGTTTTATTTTGTTTCAATTTTGTCCCAGAAGTTTTCGATTTGCATCAAACATACCCTCGACGGCTAAATTTTAAAAAAATTTAAGATCAATGTAATAATAATGCATGAAAATTATGCTTGATTTACTTGTGTTGAGGGTTGTTCTTATGAAATTGTTATTGAATTGGTCTTAAATTTTTTAAAAAATTAGCCGTCAAGGGTATATTTGATGCAAATCGAAAACTTTTGGGATAAAATTGAAACAAAATAAAACTTAGGGGTATTTTTAAAACTTTTATCAAACTTTAGGGACAGAAAATATACTTTACCCTATAATATATCACCACTTTTACTAAAACACCTTTTTAATTAAATAAAAATAAAAAATATTTATTTATTTAATTTTATAAAAAGTGTTAAACATTCTTCCTTTATTTAATTAGACAAAAATACCCTTTTAAATTAATTAAATTTTAGAATTCAATTAATCCTAATTTTATAGTTTCAAATAATTGAAACAACAAAACAAAAATATATAAAAAAAATAAAAAATCAAAATTATTCTTCATCTGGGTGGGTTCAGAAACTTTCTCCGTCTCTCTGCTCCTCCATCTCTCTCATCTGTCTCAATGTGCGTCTCACACAAGACGCTATCGTTTTGGATTAAACTATATCGTTTTGGTTCCCGCACGGATGACCTTCCCCTTACCTTCAGTCTTCATTCCAATTTCCAAACCCCTATCTTAACAGCTTCTCCCCAAATCAAAAAAGGGAGTTAAAACAGGAAACCCTAGCCTCTCCACCACTGCCACAAGGACTGCCGCTGTCCATCGCTCTCAGGCACTACCATCGTCGTCTGGTTGTCCGTGCTTCTTCCTCCTTCAAGAATTGCAGCTTCTTCTTCCTCGAGCTTGGCGCGTCAGTTCCTGGTATTCATCTGCTCCATCGCGCTCCTGCCGCCGTCCGTCGGGCACTCAGTCACCATCGTCTTCGTCTGGTCGTCGCAGATTCTTCTAACCCACCATCGTCTTCTGAGTTGTGTTCGTCGCCTGGCCTCTGTCTCCGTCACGATTCTGCCCCCCTCTTCTCAGACTGCTCAGAAGAAAAATCCATTTCCATTCCAATTTCCTTCCTTCGAGTTCAGAGAGCAGAAGCTCAACCAAGAAAAAAACCTTAGACTTCGACGGTCAGTTCACTGCTAACTTCTTCTGCTTTTTTTATTTATGTCATGTTCAATGATTATTTGATTACTGAATATTTGAATGTGTTGTGTTTTAATTTTTTATTGAATGATTATTTGATTACTAATGAAGAGTGAAACAAATTGATTGATTAATTATCATTAATGCAGGGAGTAATTAGTGAAGAAAAAGTGGATTCATTCAATGTGCCTTTGATATACCCTTCTGTTAAGGCTGTGAAGGAAATTCTTAGAGGATGTGATGAATGTTTCAGCATTGAGTGGATGGAAATATTGGAATTCAAGAACATGGTGTCATTGCCAACTGTGCAAATATTTGTTTCATGGTTCAGAGCTGCACTGCAAGGGATGATTGAGAAACACTTTGGAGCAGAAATAGTTGATGAGCTTTTCGAACGCTTTGCCGAGAAAGTTAAAGAATTTCCAGACATCATGGACACAGATAGACTAAAACTTGATGTGCTGTTTGTTCTTCTCAGGAGAAAGAACAAGGCAAGGCCATATGCTGTGTTATTCAATGTGAACATCATCAGGTTTAATTAGTAAATGGGGATATAATAAAGAGTTGGTTCTATTCTTGTACTACTAATTATCTTAAACTGGATATGAACCGTCTAGTGACATACGACATTATATTTTGTTTACGTTTGTGTTGGTATTTGTTTGCCGGATTATTTAATGTCTCCATTTGACTATGTATGAATTTATACTCTTTTGGTGATTGAAATTTAGTTCTTTTATACTCTTTTAGTTCAGTGGCATCGTCTTTCTTGAAAGCATGTTTCCTTGCGGGGATGACCCTACTCTTTTATAATCATGAGAGTCCGTCTATTCTGAAGTTATCCTCGAGGCTTCAAGTTCTTTCACTATGCTGTGCTGGATCTAAGGCTATCAATGATCCAAAAGGTTAGTTAAAGAAAGCTCTATAGCAATTCTTTTATGAACCCTGCTATGCAATTTGAAGTTCAAATTGAGTTATTTACTTATCAAATTCTCTGCTAGCTTCATGTCAAAGAAAGCTCTATAGCACTTCTATGCAGTTATTGAGAGAAATAACTGCCAAGAAGTTGGATATTTTGGTTAACAAGGTTAAATTTCTTGCCACTTTCTCATATAACTCAAGCTGTTTCATGAGTTGTAAAGATTCTTTAAATGATTAAGGCTCAAATATTTATTTATCATCACATGACTTGTACTGGTTTAGGCTTATAAACAACGCTTGCCTGTTTCCTTGCATATTAAGAAAATCAAACTTATTTTTTAGCCAAAATATACATATATTAAGGCACTAATCTATGGTCCTAACTGCATGAAATCCCCCCCAAACTCTCTTCAAATCAATGGTGCAGGATGTTCTACTTTTTCTTCGAATCTCTCAATAAGAAGGATGACCCTGTTGTCATATGGTTGACCGGAGGACCAGGGTGTAGTAGTGAGCTTGCTTTATTTTATGAGAATGGTCCTTTCCAAATCACAAAGAACTTGTCTCTTGTTTAGAATGAATTTGGCTGGGACAAGGTGCCTATAAATTTTCTCCTGCATTTTCTCTCAAAATGTTACTTTAACATGTTCATTCCATGCAAATGCCTCGCTTTTGAGAATAGTTAACAAAAAAGAATGTCATAACTTATGTCTCTCAGCACATTCACACATAGGGCTATGGCTAGCACCTATCTCAGAGAATCAAACTGTTACATAAGCTTTATTGGTTATGGTTGGCATCAATGTTTACTTTTGATTTTAGGCATCAAATATTCTTTTTGTAGACCAGCCTATTGGGACAGGCTTTAGTTATACTTCTGATGATGATGACAACCACCATGATGAAGCAGGTGTTAGCAATGATCTCTATGATTTCTTGCAGGTAAAGTCTATTTTATAATTATGACTAAACAAAACAATTCATAAAGTGAAAATGCATGGTGGTAAAAATAATTAGTAGACTCATATTCTGCATCAATGGCAGGCTTTTTTCAAGGAGCACCCTCTATTTGTCAAGAATGATTTTTATATCACTGGAGAGTCATATGCTGGACACTACATTCCAGCTCTTGCATCAAGGGTTCACCAAGGCAACAAAGCAAAGGAAGGAATAATAATCAATCGCAAGGTATCAAAACTGTCTACGTACATTACAAGGTTTGTTAATTACCTTTACTTGATAATAATTATACTAATTTTCTTGATCAATTTCATAAACAGGGTTTTGCTATTGGTAATGGTCTGACCAATCCAGAAATTCAGTACTAAGCATACACAGACTATGCATTAGACAGATGACTGATTAAAAAGTCTGATTATGATAGTATCAGCAAGTTGATCCCATCATGCAAAGATGCCATAAAAAGCTGTGGTATGTTATGTTAGGTTACAAATTAAATTTTTTAACCCCATGATGAATGATCTTAGAAAAGAAAAACAGAATGGGAGAAAACTTACCAGCTTATTGCTCAAACAATATGTAATTTTACTTGTTTGACACCCTTAAATTATATTGTATTTGTCAGGTACCGATGGTGGAGATGCATGTATGACTTCATTATATAAATGCAATGCCATCTTCAGTCGGATAATGTCCATCACCAGCAATATTAATGTATCGTATCATAAGAGAACATAGTACACTTTTCTTACCAATCTAATTATTTACCTAAAAAACCTACCATAGTTTCACTTATGAATTCTTCTACTATTGAAACTGCAGTACTATGACATTAGAAAGAAATGTGAGGGAAATCTGTGTTATGACTTCTCTAATGTAGAGACATTCTTAAACGAGAAGACAGTTACGGATGCTTTAGGTGTTAGGAACTTGGACTTTGTTTCGTGTAGTAGCACAGTCTATGATGCTATGATGCAGGACTAGATGAGAAATATCGAAGTTGGAATCCCGGCTCTTCTTGAGGATGGAATCCAGGTTCTTGTATATGCTGGAGAAGAATATCTCATATGCAATTGGCTTGGTAAGCTTTGTGCAGCCAACTCAATTAATTTGAAGCTAAAGTTGGCTTTATGCAGATTCTTAATCCAAATCCAAATGCAATGTCTAAGATGATAACAGAAAATGCAAGTGAAGAATTCCTTCATGCATTGAGTAATTATTGTGCACTTCAGGTAAATGGATTCTTATTCTATTATGATGGTCATTTGCTCTTTTGCTGGAGCTTGACAATTATGTCTTGCATTCTTTCATGCTAAGTACTTTAATGTGAACCTCATCAATTTGAAAGGAAAAAAGTTATACACCACTGAATTTTTTGGTTGGCTCCAACTTTCTTTAAGTCACATGCTTAGTTATTATTGTATATTCGTATTGTTCTTTAGAGCAAGCCTTTTCCATTTATTCATGAAATAATTCATAAATGTTCCAAGCCACTAGAAGTCTAGAAGAATCTTATTAATAAGATTTTACTTCTACCTGCACAACTTATCCTTGATACACTCTTGTGATAAGTTGTTTTGGCTTTGTAGAAATATCTTTGATTGATGTATTAGATGATTTAATGCAGCATTCTCATATTTACTTTACTTTGTATTTAGGGTTTTGTGGAGGATTAGTTTGGCTTGGGTTTAATTGCTAGGGCGGTTGAAGAGGGGATATCAGTAATCAAAGCTGCCGGAATTATGATCTTCAATATGGGAGGACGACCAGGTCAAGCTGTTTGCAAAATGTTGCTTGAACGACGGGGTTTCTGCATTACAAAGCTTTAGCAAACCAAAATTCTTCAGGTTAGAATTTAGAAAACAGATATTTGGCTATACATCAATTCTCCAGTGAAAGTGCAATATTACTGAGAAATATTGGTATAGGCTAGTGACACAGATATTGCAGCATTGGTCGAGATTGAGAAGAATAGCCTCCACTGTTTTGAATTCTTTATGGGACTTTCTGGTGATCAGCCTATTTGTGCAAGGACAGCATGGGCCTATGGAAAGGCTGGTGGCAGAATTTCTCATGCTTTATCAGTTTACGGTTGTCAACTTCGTAATCCTACCCAGGTAGGTGCTTCTCTAAAGCTTGATATTTCAAGAAGATAATATCTGTTTTCCTGAAGGAAATTGATGCAAAATCCATTTGTATATGACAGATCAAAGTTATTTTTGAGTTTCTTAAAAATTGATTTCAAGGGATCAGCAGCTCTCTAGATTTGTCCTTTGAGGATAATTCTGTTGCCGATGAGAAGATTCATTTTTTGGCTTATCTTGCAAGCACTTTAAAAGATAGTTCTTATTTTCCATACGAGCCACCTGCTGGAAGCAAACGTTTTGGCAATCTCATTGCAGGGTTTTTGAAGACTTATCACCATATTTCCGACGCTTCTTAAGGATGGAAGCCAGGTTCTTGTATATGCTGGAGAAGAAGATCTCATATGCAATTGGCTTGGTAAGCTTTTTGCAGCCAACTCAATTAATTTGAAGCTAAAGTTGGTTGTGTTGGAAGGACAAAAAAAGAAGTGCAATTATCAGCATTCTTAATGCTTTTGTTTCTCATTGCTCAGGGAATTCAAGGTGGGTTCATGCAATGGAGTGGTCAGGTCAAAAGGAGTTTGGAGCAGCTTCTAATGTCCCATTTTTGGTAAATGGCGCTGCAGCAGGGACTCTTAAAAGCCATGGACCTCTTGCGTTCCTCAAGGTTTGTGTTCAAGGGTGTGTTCTTGAGTTGACACTGTTATATCCACTTTTGATAACTTTATTTTGTGAAAAAACAGGTGAATGAAGCTGGGCACATGGTTCCTATGGATCAACCAAAAGCTGCACTTCAGATGCTAACAAACTGGATGCAAGGAAAACTAATACCGAAAAAGAGTGGAGCGAATGTCTCTCCTAAATGATGGACTCAAAGCAAAAATAACAAGGCATAGCTTGTGATCATATTAACTTGTGGGCATGGCTCCATGCATAATATATGGGATTGTCTAGCTTCTACTACTATCCCTGAAATTGTGCGCAAATCTGTATTCGATTTTATTCATTTAGAAATAAATCTTTGAATAAATATGTTAGTTCAACATGATGCCATGATTCTCAGTGAATGATCTTTTTCTTTTCTCTTTTACTTTGTCAGCCATTAACTGGCACAGATATTAAAAAAAGAGGACTAAAAATTATACACAAAGCCTGTATAATGAAATAGAGAGTTTTCAGTATGGAGACACCATCCAAACAAGTAAACTAAATGGAGCTAATATTTCTTTCTCATGAATCATGGCTAACATAAAATGAAAATAACTAAAATTTATTTCCCACCTTCTTGTACCTTAATTATGCCACTGTAAAATGATTTTCACTTAAAATTTTTACACAAATAAATTGTGACTATGAACTAGTACGTGATGATGTGTAGTATTCTCTTAAAACCTGAATGATGGGCTGAAATGTAGAGCTCAAAGGAATAGTCGATGCAAGCCTTAGATGTCTAGCATTGCCATTGAGGGGCTTGGTTAGAGACATAGTGAACATCTCTCCCTCCAGAATCTTATTTACAGTCACACCTGCAGATACAAACCAGGTTCAAAGCTGGATGAAGGACTCAAAAGGGGGGGGAGAAGGAATCTTTCACAGTATAAACTCTATGTTCACGCTCTACATCATTGAGAGCTTGGATAATCCAAATTCCAAATGAAGGGGGTAGAAGATTACCATCCTTGCTGCTTCCATTCTCAATTACTATGAATATCTCTATCAACCCTTTTAAAGTTCTAATCTACTAAGAAAATAATGAATAAATAAATAAAATCCAATTAAAAAGGATATTATGATATGAGCAAATTAAAATAGAACAAGTGAAAGAATGAGCTTTGCACTTAGTTCATTTTTTAATTTACTGAAGTTTTAGTTTATACATATTAGTGAACTTATTAATTTCTTTGATTTATTAATAAACATGTCAACAAAAAAAATTTATTTTAGAAATTTTGAAGGCCAATGCGTGCAAGTTAATGACCATTGGAACTTGGAAGATTTGTTCTTGATACTATGAAAGTAAATTACACAGCAATTTACACAGATTACTGCTCTCCTTATTGAGAGACGAGTCCTCTACAAGATTCTACAAAATACATGGGGAGAAAAATAGATACCAATTCACACATACATAAATGAGCAAAAAATTTTCTTCTATTTCTGTGTAACATACAACTACAAGAAAAATAACTGAGTAAGTTTACATTGTAGCTGTTGAAGTACCAGTATGAGAGTTGTCTTGTGTGATAATATGAATAACTTGAATGGCATTGAAATGGCTTGTTAATACTGTATCATCATATATGCTGCTCCAAATGGTAACTGGATCTATGTAGATCCCCAAGTATGATATCAGTGGATCAGCTCTAGACTTGTTAATAACAAGCATCAAATGCTGAGATTTTACTTTTGGAAATAGCAAAAGCCTCTGATATCCAATTGTGCCTCTGATATCCAATTGTGGTGCCATTTGTAACTCTCTTCCATACACCATCTTGTTGCAATGCCTCGAGGTGAAATTCACTCACTCTTTGTCCCATTTGAATAGGCTCTTGTAGTTGCAGAACATTAAAAGATACTAGTTCTTGAAGATCTATGTACAATATCCACCTTGATTAATACTCCTCTGGAGCCCAATAAGTGTATATGCCTTCTTTCAGAACATTGTAGGGACTAAACTGTGAATCACAAGTTCCTCAACTAAACATCAGTGTAAATGATTATATACACATTAGAAAGTAGAGAGCAATTCCAACATTGTCATTGAATTTTATACCTAATATGTTTCCTCACACGAGCACTTTAGACTAGAGTCATGCAAAAGACACATTCTAATATTACCATTCCATATTTTTTATAGGAAGAATGCAAACTACAATCAAAATTGTCGCCATTTTGGTCAAAAAGTGTCTGATCAAGTCAATTGCCCAATTTAAGCATAAGTTCTCAAATAGTTTTATATCTAACTAACAAAATAAGTCCCATTAAACATATAGCATTCTGGTTAAAAATGATGATCAGCAATTTCACCTTATCATTTTGACAGCACCAAACCCAAGACTATCATGAAACAAATTTGTCATGTATTTCTTCTGTACAAGCAGCTGAACCTTAGGATTGTTATATATAGCTGGAAGATATGCCTCACCCGCACCATGTCTGTGCTCATCCCAAAGAGCAGTGAATTTGTGATGGAAAAGATTCCAGGTATCTTCAATTGTCTTAAGAATCCACTCCTTGTACGCCTGCATAATGTAAATATCAATATATATCAGACAATAAACAACACACTTTAGCCCCAGCAATCAACGATCTTCACAATTATTACTAAATGCACAACTATAACAAATCCCAGCTTGTCATTGGTGCTGCAGTCCTAAGCAATAACATTTCCAGAGCCTCAAGTCCAGCAAAATGAAGAGAAATAATACAACAAAAGAAAATGGTAGTTATAATTGGTATCCTACCAAGTCTTGTTTTATAACTACAGCTCATATTTCTGCAAACTATCTCTACGACTTCTTGGATTTCACATGATATAAATCTGATAGCTCATCAATGTGCACATGCACACCAGAAAATTCTTCTCTTCATTAGTATAATAAGGCAAAGTCACTAGCACTACACAAACAAGACAAGGCAGGACAAAACAACAGAACAGTCCAAGGTATTTCAAAACTGTAAAAATGCACAGATTTGGCCTCCGAAAAGAACCAAAGAGAATCAAAAGTGTTTAAATCAGATTATGCAGAATAGGGTGTGTGTGCCTGTGTGTTTTTCTGTTTCATTCCTTCTATTTTTTTTTCCGATAAAAAACTTTGGACTATGCTAAATGCAGAAGCCACAAAAACCATTACTATAAACGGTCCGGTCCACTATCCAAAGCCGTTGGAAGAAAAACCGTACAAAAACCATCGAATCGGCCGAGAACCGGTCGGTTGGACCGAACCGGTAACCGACCGGTTCGAATAAAGCGACGCCGTTTTCTATTTGTTAAAAAAACGAAACAGATCCGTGAAGTGTGAACCAACCCTTATTCCCCCAATTCATTCGTCACTCACTCACACCCTGGATTGGAGAACTCTGAACTCTGAAGCAAAGGGAACCCTAGCCCTTCTTCGCCGCCGCCGGTCCCAGGTCGTCAGCGCCGCCGCCGGTCCCAGGTCGTCAGCGCCGCCGCCGTCCCCAGGTCCTCAGCGCCGCCGCTTCTTCCTCTTCCCCGTGTCCAGAACCCAGTTGCTCGGCATGTTCTCTTCATCTTCACTGGCTTCTCGGCATGGAACCCAGGTTAGTGGCTTCTCCTCTTCATCTTCACTGAGGGCTCGGTCTTCTTGGTTTGAAGTTCCGAAATTGTTGTTCTTCGGTCTTCTTCTTCGGTATTCTTCTTCAATTTTTGTTCCATTTTTCTTCAATTCTTCTTCTTCGGTCTTGGTTTGAAGTTTGGTTCTAAATGTTTTGTAAATTGTAATTTCCTGTTGTTGATAGATCTGTCTTGTACTCTTGAATTTGCTGGTTGCTGATGGTTGAAAATTTACAAATTTGCAAATTTGTATCATATGGTTTTGAACTTCTGATTGCTCTGTTACTCTGTTAAATCATGTGTATTAAAATCATGGTTCTGAAAACCGAACCGGACCGGCCGGTTCAATCGGAAAAACCGGGAACCGGTCACCTAACCGGTCCGGGTAAGGTCAGAAACCGGCTGACAAAAAACCGGTGAAAAAACCGGTCAAACCGGCGGTTAACCGGTGAACCGGGAGAACCGTTCGGTTTTTTCACGGTTTATTGGTTTGAATACTAAACTTCAAAACGGCGTCGTTTTGAAGAAGAAAAAAAAAAAGAGAAAAGGGCTATCACTCTATCAGCATCAGGTTTCCTTCACGAACCCTAAATCCCTAATTGCCACCAGCCACCACCCTCAGTCAGTATCTCAGTTTCTCTCACCCTCTCACCCTCGCACAGGCCACAGCCCCTCATCGCCGTCGCACCTCTCCTCCATCGCCGTTGCGGAGCTCCGCTCCTCCATCGCAGTCGCCCAACTCGCCACCTCCACCGTCGCACCTCTCCTCCATCGCCGTCGCCCAGCTCCCCACCTCCACCGTCGTCGCCCAGCTCTCCACCTCCACTGTCGTCGCCGAGCTCTCCACCTCCACCGTCGCGCCTCTCCTCCATCGCCATCGCCCAGCTCCCCACCTCCACCGTCGTCGCCGAGCTCTCCACCTCCACTGTCGTCGCCGAGCTCTCCACCTCCACCGTCGTCGCCGGTAATACTCTGCCTTCCACCTCGGTTCATGTATGCGGGCATGTTTCTGTTCATGGTTCTGTTCTTGTTCCTGTTCCTCTGTATCACAGAAAACATGTTGCTCTCCGTTCATGACTTCATGTTTATCTTTGATGTTTCTGTTCCTATATCTGTTTAATTTTGATGCTTCAATTTTTTGCTGCTTAAATTGGGCTAAAGTTGAATTTGAACATGTTTCTACTTCCTATATCTGTTCCTATATCTGTTTAAACATGTTTCTGCCTTCATCAGTGAATTTGTTTTTGATTGCTTCATGATTTTTGTTTGCTGCTTCTGATTTTTGTTTGCTGCTTCATGAATTTGATTTTCTTTGATTTTTTTGATTTATTTGCTGAGGTTATTTGTTCATCAGTGAATTGGGTTTTGATTGCTTCTGATTTTTGTTTGCTGCTTCATGAATTTGATTTTCTTTGAATGTTTTTGATTTATTTGCTGAGGTTATTTGTTCATCAGTGAATTGGGTTATTTGATGCTATAAATATCATATAAATGCTAATTCTGTATAATTCTGTATATATACTTTGAATGGATGTCCTACTCTTCTCTTGTGTTGATTCTGATTGCTAAACTATATCTTCCATGAACATGCTGATCATTTACCAAATATGTTGTTAGACAACTATAGAATAGTCCCATAGGCAAAGGCATAGGTTTCACATGATTACTTGAACTCTTTTCATTACATTGAAAAATAAAGCTTTTCAAAGCTACAAGTTTGTTCAGTTTAAGAATCAAAACACAGTACCTTATTACTTGTGAAAGTATTTTAGTAAAGATTTTGCCAAGGTATTAGTTAAGAATTGTAAATAGAAAATACTCAATAATAATCATTACATTTGAAAATTTCAACATATATTTTACATCTCTAAGATCAGCTTTGTGTGTGTTTAGATAAACTACAACTTACTAGGGTAGTGGCTGGGGTAAGCTTTTGTAGAACTCATTCGAAATAAACTTTATTGGAGAAATGTAAAGCATGTGTTATATATTGAAGCAAATGGCATTTGCATGCAGCCTTCCACGAGATCAAGTAAGCAGAGAAGTCCCCTCCAAAATGGTTTGAAGATGTGGTCCATTTCTTTCATAATTCACATGTCATTTTTCTTTTCAAGTAAAGAAAAGCCATCCCATCTTGTCTACCCTCTAAAAAGTCCATGCCACCCCATAAAGATAATGAAAGCATTCATAATGGCTCATCAGTCACAAGTCAAAGTGTGAAATCATCCACATGGACCTAAATTTTGATGTTTGAAGTTGTTTGTAAACTTCTAATATTAAGTAATGGATAATTTATTATGTGAAATTTTAAATTTTATTAAGTTAGAAATTATTGAATTTATATATTTAAAATTATTTTTAGGTTTTTTAATAATTTTATTTAATATTTAATAAACCGGTCGAACCCCGGTCGAACCCCGGTCGAACCAGTAAACCATTGAACCAGTAACCTTACCGGTTTATTGACCGGTCCGGTTCTCGCAACCTTGATTAAAATAAACTTACTCTGTTATATCATTTGTATCAACCAGAACACCTAATACTTACTCTTTTATTCTGTTTTAGTGTTTTCTAATTGCTCGATGGCTCTGATAGTGTTTTACTGGTTCACCAGTTGCTGATGGCTCCTAATTTTTTTGTTCATATTTGCTCATGGTCTGTTGCAAAAATTAGAAATCAAATCATTATTGAAATTTTTTTATTTTTGTTTATCTTTATTGATTTCAGGTTTAGTGTGGTTACTTTATGCTTGTTTTATAATGTTTGTTGCTGGATGAAGTGTGCTTCACTTGGCATGCCTTGTATCTGATGCTGGAATGGTGGAGCTGCTCCTACAATTTAGAGGGAAGATTGCAACTGCAAAATTACTTATTTTAAGGTAGTTATGTCAGTAGTTCTTCTATCTTTTAGATGATGTACTTTATGCTCTAAAGTGCAACTTGCCAAAGGCTGCACTAAGAGGAGACAAACCCATTCGTCTTCATACTGTGTGTCCTATATATTATATGCCTTTGAAATTATCTATCCTAGCTATGAAGATCTACCCCGCCTCTTGTTATATTCTGTTTCTGCACTTGTAGTCACATTTCTTATCTTACTTTATGTGCTAAACATCTAGTTCATGAGAAATTTCATAGAATTAAGGCTAGTGAAACATTGTTATAATTTACTGGATAATGCATGTTTTTCTAAGTAATATATATACATTTGGTACTTTTCAAGTGTTTCAAGTGATAACAGCACTCGAGAGCATTATATTTATGCATGTTTTTTTTTATTGTTGGAATCAGCCACTTTCTGAGGTAGTTATTAAGGGAGAGGGCATTTATTCAGTTTCATTATGATTCATTTTGTGTTCATTTTTGAGATATTTGTTTGGTTGCATCAGACATTTTTGTGAATATGATAAACACATGATTTGGTATGTGTATAAAGTATAAACTTTTTTTCGATTTCTTACGGTACATACAATTAAATATCTAAATGACTTATTGCTTGAGTTTTATAGTTTATTTTCTAATGATTTATTAGAATGTTGTTAGTTTATAATATAATGATAACGCGTATTTTATTCTAAAACGGTTTTTCCAGTTGAACCACCGGTTAGACCGGTTGGACCAATAAACCAGTGAACCAGTAACTAAAGCAGTTTGAAGACCGGTCCGGTTTTCAGAACCTTGCTCAAGAATGATTTCAGCTATTTCGTGGATACCGATAGGTGCTTCGAAGGCGGAACCCACAATAGCTGAACCTCCTTCCAAGGAAGAAATTCAAGATATAATCACCACCTCCGCCGCCAGGTCTTTCTCTTCTTCTTCAAAATTCACTTAGCCAATTATAAAATTTTATCAAATACTTTACAATACATGTATGTTATGCAGTACAGCAGACAGTGAAAATGAGGAAGAAGCAGGGGATGAACGCATGGATGATGCCGGTGGTGCCGTTGATGAAGTTGTGCGAGCACTCAATGTTGCTGATGCTCTCGGGAAGGCTGATAAATTGGACGATATTGCCCTCGGTTTGAAGGAGCTTGACATGGAACGTTACGATGATGAAGATGAAGGTATACAATAACATCTCAGGGAGTTATCTATCATAGTTAATTAGTTAGTTAGTTAGTTAGCGGTTTTAATTAGAGTTAGCTATCGAATCACTTAGCATGATATCAGCCATGACTATGGTTAGCTAGCTAGCTCTGTCTCCTTGTGTTGTCTGTGTTAATTTGCATCTTTTTATTGACCTTAGGAGTTGAGGTATTTAGTTCCGGGATTGGTGATCTTTATTATCCAAGTAACGACCTGGATCCTTATATCAAAGATAAGAACGTAAGTTCCAATACTTTGCTCCATTCTGCTGTTGACCTTCATTTGTGACTTTACAACATCATATTGTTTTACATTGTTAAGGATGATGATGACTCTGAGGAACTCGAAGACATGATTATTAATCCAACTGATTCCGTCATTGTTTGTGCTCGTACTGAGGATGATCTCAGTCTTCTCGAGGTAAACAAATCCTCACTTATTGGCTGATGTATTTTTCTTTGATGTTTGTTATGAGATGCAATGGTAGACTTATATGAGTTGCGTCTTTTTCTACTACAAGGTTCATATACTTGAGGACGCCGGTACTAGTGAGATGAACATGTATGTCCATCATGATATCATAATTCCTGCATTTCCACTATCCACAGCTTGACTTGACTGCCTTCAAGGAAGAGAGAAAGGTGGGGAATATGGCCTTTGTCAATGCATCTTGCATGTTTACTCCTTTTTTTTTTAATTAAATATGTTGGTTTTTTGTGCTCTTGTCTGTTTTAGTAAATAAGTTCTAAATTCTAGCCTTCGTTTGCATGCTCAAAATTTGACTTGATCCCCTTATGCTTCCTCTACTTTCTATCGCATTATTATTTCATTATCATTGCAGGAAACTTCTTAGCTGTTGGTTCAATGGAACCGTCAATAGAAATTTGGGACCTTGATGTTGTAAGTGAATATGGTTAATAAATTTCGCTGAAAAGTTGGAAACATCATTCAGAATATAAAGTCACTTTCATTGAATACCTTCTAAGCTTTCTTTGTTCCCAGATTGATGCAGTGCAGCCATGCATGATTTTAGGTGGCATTTCAGAGAAAAAGAAGAAGGGGAAGAAGGTTTGTACATCTTTTTGTGTTGAAGTGCAATTCTGAGTATAGACCTAGTTACTGATTCTGTTAATTGGTTTTGTAGAAATCAATCAAATACAAAGATGACAGTCACACTGACTCTGTACTTGGTCTTGCCTGGAACAAAAAGATCAGGTTTGTTAAATTTAAAACTGGATTTTGGTATTATTTCATCTGTTGGGTACCTTTTGGGACATAAAGGTTTCATTTATTACTTATTTTGAAACTCTATTCTTTTGTACCTCTGATGACAGTCATTCTTAAAACATTCAGGAATGTACTTGCTAGTGCCAGTGCTGACAAGCGAGTCAAGATTTGGGATGTGGCTACTGGGAAGTGTGAGAGTACAATGGAGCATCACTCAGACAAGGCAAGTAGTATGCTAAAGTGCAATCAATTATTAAAAATATGAGCTTCTTTTATTTATAAAGAGGACTTTCCCTCTTCATGTCCATCATCTTTTCTTTTCTTTTTTCCCTTAGTTCTAAATAGTGTACAAGCTCAGAAATATTACTTATACGTTGGTAGGAAAGATTTTCACTTTTTTCCTTAATTAAGTCATTTAATATTGTATATTTTGTCTTACTAACATTAATTTAGGTTGCTTGAGTCAATATGTTGTCTGATGCCTTTGTTCATCTATCTTGATAGGTTCAAGCAGTTGCTTGGAATCATCATGAACCAAAAATTCTTCTTAGTGGTTCATTTGATCATACTGTGATCCTGGTAGTGACAGAATGTTGCTTATATACTCTATATTTTTGCATTTCTTTTTTTTATACTATGATCCTGGAATGGATACTTATTACACTGTAGATTTTGGTTGTATAATATTCATGTGCCAAAACAGACTTTCTCTTTAAAAATGATAACATTGGAATTTATGTTTGCCTTTTTTCCTAGTTATCTAACATTCTAATGCTTTCAATGCTTTTACACTTTGCAGAGGGATGGAAGGATGCCATCCCATCCTGGTTATAAGTGGTCAGTCACAGCTGATGTTGAGAGCTTGGCCTGGGATCCACACACTAACCACGATTTTGTGGTGTGTTATGGTTAATTTTGATTTCTCGTTTCAGTGATTGAATTGGTAATTGTATTTTTATGGATGCATAGTTTTAGCTTCACTAATAATAATTAAATTGTGCTTCTAGGTGAGTCTCGAGGATGGTACTGTCAAGTGTTTTGATGTTCGGACCGCAATGTCTGAATCCACATCTGATCTAAGTTCTACATTTACTCTTCATGCACATGACAAAGCTGTTACCTCAGTATCCTATAATGTGTCAGCACCTAATGTATGTATTTTCAATGTTTTGATGAGAAATACCAAGTTATTATGTACTCAGTTTAACCATACCTTGTTGCCTTCTTGCAGCTACTTGCTACTGGATCGATGGACAAAACGGTAATTGTGAAGTCCATTTGTTGTGTTCCTATTCCTATATACTATATCTTGCAGAATTGGAAATCATCTCATTCGAGTACTATTATTTGTTGCAGGTAAAGCTTTGGGATTTATCGAACAACCAACCATCTGTTGTGGCATCTAAAAACTCCAATGCTGTAAGTTTGCTTCTTTTATTTGTTGAGATTTACCCGAAAGAAAAAAAGGTATTCTCTAGTCTGAATCAAGATACAAGTGTAAGTAACACTGATGACTTCTGTTTTTGGATGCGGCTTTTCAGGGAGCTGTATTTTCTATTTCGTTTTCAGAGGACAACCCCTTTGTGTTGGCTATAGGAGGCTCAGAGGGAAAATTGCAAGTGAGTGAAAAGTGCCACAGAAATTCAAATGTGTTCTTGATAGATTTTTCTGTGAAATTTACTATTGTCACTCATACCTTGTAGGTTTGGGACACTTTATCTGAGTCTGCTGTCTCTCGGCGTTATGAAAATTACAACAAGAATAGAACTCGGTCGTGATATAATTGAGTCATAATAGCCTTTCCGGTCTCCCCTTCGTGTTACTGGTAGGCTAGAAGTATTTATGTTAGATACAGTTGTTGCGAATAATTAGAATTTATTTCAAAAAAAGCTGTATTTTTTAATAATAGGTCCCATGACCAAAAGAAAAACAAAACTATTTAACATAGGTCTACTCTATTTCTCTTTTTATTAAAAAATAATAAATTGGTAAGGATGGTTATTTACTTATTTTAACATGTGTAATTTTTTATTTTTAAATATTCATATTTTATTTTTATTTACCCTCTTTTTATTTTTGTAACATAACTAATTTAATATTAGATATTTTATTTCTACAATATCAATAAGAAATAGCAACATTGTGACTTCTAAGTACTGATAGCAATGACTAATGTTAATGCACTTTAAGAAAAATAGAGTGATATTCTTTAAACAATAGAATACAACAGTTA
This sequence comes from Arachis stenosperma, assembly GCF_014773155.1. Classification (NCBI taxonomy): domain Eukaryota; kingdom Viridiplantae; phylum Streptophyta; class Magnoliopsida; order Fabales; family Fabaceae; genus Arachis; species Arachis stenosperma. Next base: position 40,414,886 of record NC_080379.1, on the reverse strand, counting down.
GAAAATAGATATCATCACTTTTATTTTGATAGTCACCCATTTTTATAAATTCGTGTAAATATATAATATAGGAAAAGTATATATGAAGTGATATTATCAAAAATAGTAGTGACAATATTATTATCCTAATAGTTATTTAAATTGCAAATTATGACTATTTTAAAAAGATATATACTTCAAATTAATATTTAAATTCTATATTATATTATACATGATAAATTAAAATTAGACAACCACCTTCAGATTAGAATTTAATATTGTAAATATTGACTTTAAGAATATTTCATATCCATTACTGACTAATCATAATTTTCATTTCATTATTAATCATGGAAGAAACTCTTCGCAGTGTTGACGTTATAATCCGTAAGCAAGATTTGTAATCCTTTCATACCTTTTAATAACTATCCCTTGAAGCAAGTTATGTTCATACGTAAAAGATGTAGATTGTCGAGCAAACAAACCACCATAAAAAATGTGAACCTTCTTGATATGAGGGTACTACCAAAATAAAAAGATATTACATTGATTTAACTTTTTAGTTATTATTTTCTACTAAAATAATACAAAAGTACCAGAAATTTCCAACCATCTTTCTTTTCTCCTTAAAGACAAGTTCCAATAATGATGATGTCACTCACTCGGGTACAACTAAAACACACACAACCACCTTAAACTCAAAGAAGCATAACGCCAGCATCCCTGAGAGAATCAATAACTGCCTTAACCTTCCCATGATACTTCTGTTCTCTCTTCAAATGAACAGAAACAGCAGCAATGTCCTTAAGCAAGAGGCATTCGGCTAGTAACTTTCCGATCTTTGCAGCCGCGGCCACATCACGCTTAATTTCCAAGCTTGATCTCAATGCTTTCTCCTGTGAGCTAGCAGAAGAGGCCACGGTAGCAGTTGGCGTGTGGATCACCTGGGCACTCACATACTTATTAGTAAAATGCATCCTCAGAACGTAGGGTTTTAGAAATTGTGTGATCCTTGGAGGCCTTACAGGAGAAGGGATAACCATGTCTGTTTTGCGGTGCAAAGGAAACTTCATTTGTTAGTATCACATAACTTTTTGGCATATCACACAAAACTCAGTTATTTATCAACAGTCACAACAACTATTTCTCCCTCATTCATTCCACCACATCAAAGAACTGAATATTGAACAAAAGAAGGCTAGCATTTCAATCTATCAGCAAAATATAAACTTTTCCCCTCTCAACATTCCTATATGGATTACCTTATGCAAAATTAATCAAGGATATGGGCCATGTAGCATATATCTTTAAGAGTTCGATAAAACTTATTAGCAAGCTCAGGAGAAATCTATGAGCAAAGTTGGCAACAGTCCCAAAAATTTGCTATATGCAAAAAAGAGGTAATCAAAGCTGGTGTTTGATTTTGTAAGCATGCAACAGCAAATTTAGGGGGAAGTTAAATTTTAACAGCTTAATATCAACATTAAGGAGAACAAGTAACACGAGCAAAAAAGAAACTTGATTCACAAGAGATTAAGTTTTGCTAAGTCTCTAAAATTGCTAACTTATTCGTGCACCATATTGGGTCCTTTTTGGTTTTACTTTTTTCATTTTTTCTTCACTTTAATGCACTGTAGTAGCAGCAGCTAGTAACTTCCTTTGTTTCCAAGACACCAATAAGGGCACGATAACTCAGGCACAAGGCAGCAATTAAGCAGAGTATACAGAGCAAGAAAGTGGCAAATGCGGAGAGCGTAATTAAGCAAAAAAGAAAGTAACTTTTGCAACCACTGCATCTAAAAACATTGAGGATCAATGCACACGAAACCCAAAGAGGAAAAAAAAAAGAGAGGGAAGAGCTACAAATAATGAAAAATGGGTTGTTGAAAATTCAAATTGTGGTTGGGGAATTGCATCAAACAGGTTGTGTGCAAGCAGTAAACAACGAAACAAACAATACATAAACGAACTAAGCAATAAGTATAATACGCAGAAGCTAAGATTGTGCGATGCCCCAATTCGATTACGCACAAGTAGATGAGATGGTGGATTAGTGGGTGGGGCAAGAGCAAAGAAAGCAAGTGAGAAAACAGGGAACAAGTAATCGAATATAAATGAAGCAATTGATTGATACATTGCACATAGAACACCGACTAAGAAGAATAAGAAGAAGAGGTGAATGGAGAGAGCATAGCATTACCTGAAGATTCAAGAAGAAGAAGAAGAAGAAGTTGCAGAGCTTCGATAAGAGCGCGTATACCACTCTCTAAGACTCAGACCCCCTCACTCACTCTCATCTGTATAAATAAAAAATTATAAATATAAAACAAAGGACAATAAATCAATGTATGTGTTATTTAAATTATATACTATATATATTTATTTATTTTTTAACTTAATAATTAGCTATAAAATAATCAAAGTTAATATAGTAAAATAATAAATCTGCACTAGACAAATATTTATTTATTTTTGGTTAAAAGCATAGAAGAAAAAATTAGGAAAGAATGAATGGATGCGGCAGGTTTGGGAAAATAGAAGTAATGATGTGCGAACAAGTCAGATTAGTTTTGTGGATTTTCCAAAAAAAAGGCATTAATTACGTGCAGCAAGAGCATCATTAATTGGCAGTGATGTTCTCTGTTTTCATGCAATTCAAATCGCATTGCATTGTCACAATGGATATGATATCATCATGAAGGGCCTCTTCAAGAACAAGCCTCGCACCCCTCCGGAGCTCGTCCGCCATGTGCACCACCTCCTTCTCCTTCTCAACTCCAAATCTGACATCGATCAAAAGCGTGAAGAAAAGGTTACTTAATTTCTTCAAAAAAAATATTTTTCCTTTATACTTTCTCTTAAACTGATTATTTGAACAAAAAAAATGCGATTAAGTCATTTATTTCTTATTTTTAGATTAACTTTTTACTTGTTTTATATACTTAAAAACATATCAATTTTTCTTGTCTATACCAATAAAATATTTTTTGTGGTTTTTGCAAGACCAATTTTATATAGTGCCTACAACATTTTTTTACCTAAATTATTTAAATATAAGTATTGAAAAATAGAATCAATATCTTTTCAAAATTAAAGATTGTATTATTTATATAAACACCGTAGACACACATTCTTTCAATAATGTGATTGTTATTTTCTAAAGCAGCAAGAGACAATCAATATTCTATAGACATAGTTATATTATATTATATAGAATGAAAATTATAGACAGAATAGAATAATATAATTAATTAATTAGGGGGTCCAACTATTAGTAGTAACATGTATGTTTGTGTACGCGTGAATGATGCATTCAATTCGAACATATATATTGATGGTAGATGACTATACGAGTTATCAGCCTCCGAACTTGACTTTGTTGAAAGGTAAAGTTTTATTTTACTCTTTAATATTTGAGATAGTTATTATTATTTAATAATTTCAAAGCCACAGAAGCTCAACATCGAGATTTCTAAGGAGGAAGACCCCATAATGCAATTTGAGCAACCAAAGCTCATTGGCAAGCAGTACTTATGTGTTGAACTTAAATCATCATAACCAAAACCTTTTTTGTCAAAGAAAATAATCATATCACTCATATAAAAAGCTTACTATACACGATAATAATAATAATAATAATATAGCAAAAGATATAGAATAAAAATAAAAAATTATCACGATATTTTAAAAAAAAACTTAAATTAATAGAAAAATACAACGTAAACTATTATAAGCAATTATATATCTCTAGGGTGCTAGTATTTATCTGATAATATAAATGATTAGATGATCAAAATGTCAAATTTGTTGTGAAATAACTAAATAAATAAATAAATAAGGAAGAGGTAACAAATATAAAGTATGAAAATATAATTAGATAGTTTTAGTAGTAATGTTCACTAAAATTACTATATTAATAGTGTTATGATAAGAATGAAATGAATGACCATAGGTGGCTCACCTTTTTCATACTGAAGTTCTATGTTACCAAAGTCCTTGCATTTAATAATAGTGAAAAAAGGTAGCCTCCTTACATGTATAAATAGAGGTTAAACCTCAGTACGTAACACACAATTACACAACAATAAGAAGTGCTAGGTAAATAATGATCATCTTAAACAATATGAACAATTACCAATCAAATAAAAATACACTACACCCTAATTTAATGCTACTAATTAAATTTAAGATTAATTTATTCTTTTAACCCTATTAATTCACATTGTTCACACATTATTCAAAAATGTTGTTGGTAACATATACTTTTCCATATTAAATATTCCTCGCTCTCTCTCTCTCTTATACTATTCTCTCTCTTATATTATTTATTGCAATATTATTAAATATATCTATTAATATAGTAATTCTAGTGAACATTACTACTAGAACTATCTAATTATATTTTCATACTTTATATTTGTTACCTCTTCCTTATTTACTTATTTCACAACACGTTATCAGTACGAGACTCTGATCAAATTTTTAGGAAGACTCAGGTAACAAATTTTCATTATGTCGAAGCTCTCTCATCTTTAAATTCAATGCTCTTGATATATCTAGAAACAATTATTTATCATGGATACTAGATGCTGATATTCATCTTGATTCAATAGATCTTGGAGATACCATAAGGCTGAAAATAATGCATCCCAGAAGGATAAAGTCAAAGTCATGATTTTTCTTCGTCGTCATCTTGACGAAGAATTGAAAAATGAATATCTCACATTAAAAGATCCTGTACATCTTTAGAAAGACCTTGAAGAAAGGTATAATCATCAGAAAATGGTGATACTTTCTCAAGTCCAATATGAATGGACGCACTTGCGTTTACATGATTTTAAATCCATAAATGAATATAATTCTGCAATGTTCGAATCAGCTCACAAATAAAATTATGTGGGGAAAGATAACTGACCATGATATGTTGGAGAAAACTTTCTCAACCTTCCATGCCTCGAATGTGCTCCTGCAGCAGCAGTATCAAGAAAAAGGGTTTAAAAAATATTCTGAGTTAATTTCTTGCATTCTCGTTGCTGAACACAACAATGAATTACTTTTAAAAAATCATGAAGCGCGTCCAGCGGGCGCCGCCCCCTTTCTTGAAGTAAATGCGGCAAATCATTACCCCAGAAGAGGTAAATGGCAAGGTTTTAATAACAATAAACATTATGAAAGGGAAAGGAATTATATTCAAAAGAGAGTATCTCACCCAAAGTGGGATAAAGAAAGAAATATCGGGTAGAATAAATCAACAGAGAATAAGTGTTTCCATTGTGGTGAAAAGGGCCATTGGTCACGTACCCGCCGTACCCCAAGGCACCTAGTCGATCTTTACCAGGCATCTTTAAAAAAGGACGACAAGAAAAAAGAGTCGAATTTCGTTTCAAATGATGCTGAAAATTCCACCACTCATTATGATGTATCTGATTTCTTTGAGGATCCTGAAGGAAATATTGGTTGTAATACCCTAACTATCAAAATGTCATGCTTAGGGGTGGAAACAGGCTAGGCCAGACCAGGCTTTGCTCTTAACAGGCCTGGCCTGCCATATAGTTGATTGGCCTGAGCCTGGCTTGCAGCCTGTTATAGGCTATTTATAAAGTACTAGGCCTGGCCTGTTATTCAGCCTGGCCTGACCTGAAGTCTGTTAAAAGGCCTGATAATTTTTTTTACAAAAATAAAAATATTATTTAAAAAATTATTTTTTAATAAAAATAGTTATATGTAATATGTCATATATTTAATATTTATAAAAAATTTTAAACTTTTAACATATTCAAAATATACAAAAATATTTATAGTAAAATATAATAAATTTAAAATATCTCATAATTTTATTAATAATAAATAATTATTTATATATTTAATTATTTTTTTAACAGGCTCAAGCAGGCCTATAAGGCTAATTAGTAAGCATGGGCCTGGCCTATTAATGTATTAAGGCTTTTAAAAGAGCCTGGGCCTGTACCTATTTTATAACAGGCCAGACCAGGCCAGGCCAAACACAGGTCAGGCTGCAGGCCCCTGGCAGGCCGCCTGGCCTTTTTCCACCCCTAGTCACGCTTCCGGCTGCGCCACTTTGATAGCTCGAGTATTACCACGAATCTTATAATATTTAAGACTAAAATATGAGCCTATTTAAAACTTAAAACCGCATAACCTTTCGATAACTCTTTTTCGTGAAAACCTAAACGTACATGTACATACAAACTCAGATACAACCTTAAGATATATATATATATATATATATATATATATATATATATATATATATATATAACACTAGTTTACAAATATACATATCATAATTTTCTATCCCTCTTACAAACTTAATAAAGATAAAGGCAAGGAAAAACAATAGCTATCGTAATACAAAAAGACCGAATAAACAGAAAATAAACATAACTCTCCTGAAGCTTCGTCTTCCATATCCTGAAAAGGAAATAACCTGTAGGAGAGTGAGAACGTCGTCCTCGCTTGTTCTCACTATAGGATTACAGAAATTGCTATAACAAGATACGTAAAGATAAAATCATTCTTAGAGTTCAGTGATCATTGCTCGTCTTATAAGTCTTTCCAAAACCATGGGTTCACATTCGAAATCAAGAAAATCCCGTTTTAAAGTCTTGATAAATTTCTCAAATATATTAAAAAAAAAAACCTTTTTCCTTTCTTATAAAATCTGAAAAGTTTTTCCTAGACAGTATGAATGACCAACATGTCCCAAACATAGGTTCAATTAAGTCTATGCTGTAAGAGTTCGATTTTTCATACTTTTCTAGACCACAACCATGAAAGCAGTTACCTACACGGTATAAATGACCATCCCGTTTCAAGCATAGGTTCATTAAGTCTATGCTGAATCGGTCAGGTACTTTATACAAAACTAGAACTCAATATACCAACCACGGCCTCAAGCCGATATAATCCAACACGGCCCCCAGTCTAAACAACTCAAACATCAACCAATTCATCACAAACCAACTAATCAAACACAATCACAAATATCAAACACAATGAAGAGCAATTACAACAAGTATAACAGTTAGCAGTTAACATAAGTATTCACATAGGCAAACCAAATACAATATGCACACCCAAACAATATCACATAGATGCAAATGATGAATGCCTATCCTACTGGCTGTGATATCACATTGTCGGTTCAATTGTCAACCCGACACATTCCCATGGGAATGTTGCCCTTCGGTCACGTATAAATGGGAACCCTCTGGGATAACGTGCCCGCCACACGGTCCAGGATGTCAGTGCCTGCACACTCCTGTGATCCGAAAGGATGTGAGCGGGATACTTTGCCTCCGACCTCACATCTACACGTAAGCGGGATTAACCACCGTCCTTACGCGGGTGCCGCAACCTCGACAAGCGGGATTAACCACCGTCCTTTCCAGGCGCAAGTGACTTATCAACAATCTCGTCAATTATTAAATCTCTCAGCATAAGCGGGACGAACCCGGTCCTTATGCCTACCAAACAATAACTCATCAATCTTGATGATATCCACAATCAATCAGGTTCAATATCTTATTTCAAAATCATTCTTGGCCCATTTACTTTTAAATAACAAACGTAGTCAAATCACATCTAGCCAAGAATCACTTTTCAAAAGGGAGCCACTTTCCACATCTTTCCAACACTTCTAAAAATCTCAAAACCATGCCAAGTTCAAAATCTCTTTGAAAGACTCAAAATCATTCATTTCTAAATTAAGATTTGGTCGTAAGATTCCTCAGCAGAGTCTCAAGACTTCAGGGGAGAATAACCTAACTCATTTCTTAAATTCCTTGAAGACCTCCGAAACTTTAACTTCTTGAGTTGAATAAATAGAATAGGGTTTAAACCCAAAACCAAATCGTGTTTCCAATTATTTCGAACCAATTTCAAAACCAACCAAACTTAAGCCAAAACCAAATCATTTTTTTAACCGAAAACCAATTTCAGTTTCATTCTTAAATCTGTTTCTAAGGGCTTGGGAAGTGTTTCAATTTTAATAAATCAAAGTTCCAGAAAATACTTCAAGTTCTTCCTAAATGTCGTAAAGTGAAATAGATTAATTGAAAACTAGGTTTATTTTAAATCCATTAAAACCCTCCAAAATCTATTTACGTAAGTCAAATTCCAAAACATAAAAAGTTTCATATTTAAATTGATTTTTAAGGCATAATTCCTTTCTTAATAATTACATCAAAAATATAGAGATTTTTCTAATAAGGCAAGTTCAAACATAATTTATTTCTCAAACATTTAAGTCAAAGCATAATTCATTCTTTTCCAAAATAACAATCCCAATCAAAATCTCATGTTTTCTAGAAATTTTGGCAGTATCTCCCCTAAAACTCGGACTTTGCCACCCTTTTCGGGTCCCAACAAAATCAATCATCAACTCTTTCTAATAGGTTTAAGACCAAATCAGTTTCCAATAAACAAAAACTCAACTTTTAGATTGTCAAAATCATTCAAATCAACCAATCCAAAAATCTCTAATTTATCAAAATCAGACATTGTTTCAATTAAACAGGCAACCATATTCATTCAAGATAAAATCAGACAATTCATAAGGCTCACATAATCACCAGGAATACATTCCGCACAACATATCTATTTATAACAATTTCTAATTTAAAATGATTTAGTTTGTATGAAAGGCCCCTACCTCAAAACGCAAAATCATACTTCAAACGCCTCACTGCATAGAAGTTGAAGCTAGGAGACTCGAATCCGCAACTTCTTAATTGAGTATGGGGAGACTATGCCATTTGAGCTATTACTCATTGGCTATAACTTGGAAAAGATAGGAGACTCGAACCCGCAACCTAGAGGGAATCTATGCCTTTTTTTTTCTTTTTGGTCGGAGATAGTATTTTATTTTAATTATTAAATGAATATTATTTTAAGTGGTGTAAAATTGAATAGGCTTTTTATGCTCATCGCTTTATCGCTTTAATTTAATTTAATTTTCTTTTTTGTAATTAACTTCCTGTATTATGCTTTGGACCTTTGGTAATGTCATCACTTAAGTATTATGTTTTAACATATGACAACTCAATATTGATTCAAAAGCTGTAGAAAAATAACAAAATAAAGATTATAAGATACCTGTCAAGAGAATTATGATAGTGATAATTAGTTGTACCGTTTGTCCCAATAATATTAAGAGCATAATTTTATTGTAGTTTTTTTGATATCCCAGAGTATACTAAGATTATATTACAACAAAAGCTGCAAAGTTTAATCAAATTAAACAATGAAATTAATTCAATCACACTTTAGTCACAATTAACCAAAAAATCTAAACCCTTAAATATTTAAACCAGACTTTTTCTTTTTAATCATTTCAAGCTCCATATCTTTCTTGCATGAGATAAATGTAAACTTTAGCCACACAATCACAAGAGTTCTGCATGCAAAAAATGCTGTATATTCATTATTGAGCCTGAAATGAATATACATAAGAATATGCTCTGTTCATGCACATTTTGTTTTCCAAATGTCATGTCAAAAATTTTGGAGAATATACAAGAATGGGAGAGGCAATTTACAAAAATGCCTCTAATTCATTGATCTGAATATCTTTTTTCCTAATTTATGATATGAGCAAAAGAATATACAATTATAATGAGATTGCAAAAACGATATACCTATCAATGGACTACTGTTTACTCTATACTATGGCCTATGGTTAGGAATCTGCAATTGCTCCAGTAAAAAAAAAAAAAAAAAGTAAAATGCCAACCCTAGTTCATAAATTTCCTACAATTGGAGGCTTTGCAAAGGCAGGGAACTTTCAGTTCATCCTGCTCATCTGGATCGAATAAGTAATCATACCTGTTGCAACATCAAAGAAAAGGGATTACATATCATATTAATCCAAAATATAATGCCAATGAAGAATAATGCCATTAACATAAATACGTAGAGACAGAACAAACCGTACGTTAATTCTTCGCCAGCAGAAACATTCGTCTTGGCAATGAGAACGATCCGACTCTCTTGATCACCCAAACTCATAATCCTTGCATAACAATTTGGCATGCACTGCAGCAAGTCAGGATGAACATCAATACTTCATCTAGCAATCAAAATAGAATAAAAGCCTTAGACTGTAGTGCCTTTGGTGTAAGTTTTTATTTTCTGTTTTCATTTTCAATATTTTCTGTTTCAGAATTTTGTAAAGAGAAAAGAGAAAACAGAAGGTAAAACTAAAAACAGGAAAATTTTTTTTATCATTTTTATTGTTTTCTCTTTTCCTTAATAGAATCCCAAATTCAGAAAATAAAAACAAAAACCAAATGCACCCTAGGTTGCTGCGACGACCTGCCCAACCACTCCTTTATTTACAAATAAGGATTAAGGTGTAGGGCAAATTGGGCAAATTCATGGGGCATTCCATTGATGAAGGAATACAGAGATAACATTTATAAAGTTACAGCAGAGTTTGATTATAACTTACAGAATGGTTTATTAGCCGTGCTATATTGCCCTTGTACGTTGCATCAATTACCACATCCTCACTGATCTTGAACAGCTGCATTATTTATTGTTTCATGTTAAGATCAGAAATAAAAGAGTAACCTGTCTGAAACAGGCATTTCAAGCACAGAGAAAATAATGGAGGATGTTTCATAAATCACAAGAGACTCACATAGCAATCTTTTCCTTCTGCACGGTATTTCACTTCCCTTAAATCAGCAACACTTCGCCTTACCCGCTCAATGCGATACTCAACAACCTTCACACAAACGTAAACACAAAATTAAGGTGAAGCAACTATTCATCTAATATGTCATCCGCATTGACCATCTTAGAATAGTAAGTTACCATCTCTCCTTCTTGTATATCTCTACGAGCAAAAAGACCCCATCCATGGATACCCGATTTTCCAAAGCAAACTCGAAGCTTTTCCATTTTCTGAGATATCAAAGTGAAAACTTTTAAGACTTCACTAAAAAAAAAACAGAACATAAATTTTTTTCCCCCTCTGAAATTAAAATGAAGTAATTGACAGGAGCACACGGGGTTAACCTGTAAATGATGAAGTCGTTCCTTGAAAGAAGTAAATACTTTAGAATCTTCAGAATCCTATCAGATCAAGACATACAAAATTTACTTTTCATCACATAACACAATCACAATCAGAGGGACAAGAAGATCAAACACATAACCCCTTGACCATGAAAGATTACCTTATAGTTGTTCAACTGAGTTATTGCACTTAAAGAATGATGGCCGGGTCCCTTCAGCAAGTGAATTATTGGTATTTCAGCCTTCTGGCAATACGTGAGACAATAATTGAATCAGACCAAATTGAAAGAAAGTGGTTAATGAAAGTAATTAAATCCTTAGCACAGAATAACATTAGCAGCCTTAATGAAGGAATGCAAATGGGAAAAAAGAAGACAGCATAGTAATAACAAAAGATTAGGCAAGTTTCAATATGTACACACATTATTACAGTCATAATTATATATCTAGAATCATCACCTTATTCAGTGATCTACAGTATACATGACATCTTGCAGCAGAAAATGGCTCAATCTTGTCACCTTCAGAGTTTGAAGATTGAATAAGCTCTACATTCTTTGATGAAACCAGCCTTGACCCCCGGAAGCATCTTCTATGATTTTCAAGAGAGGCTCTGGGAGAGAAAACCCCAGGGGAGTATGTACAACCAATACAGATTCTGGATTTGGGACCCTGAAATCGAAGTAGCATAAACATACAGAACTTAAAAGAACACCAAGATATCATTAAAGATGATTCAATCGCCAGAGCTCAAACCTGTGAACTGCACAGTATATTAGCTTCTTTGTTATTTGAGTCCCATTCTTCTCCACAGAATGCAACTGTAAGTTTAAACAACATTAATATATCACCTTAACATATTTCCACAGCTCTTCTAACCCTCATATAAGTTATTGTTAAACAACATTAATGTAGAGCTTATTCAATCTTATATGATGAAACCAGCCTTGACCCCCGGAAGCATCCATTAATGTTGTTTAACAATAACTTATATGAGGGTTAGAAGAGCTGTGGAAATATGTTAAGGTGATATATTAATGTTGTTTAAACTTACAGTTGCATTCTGTGGAGAAGAATGGGACTCAAATAACAAAGAAGCTAATATACTGTGCAGTTCACAGGTTTGAGCTCTGGCGATTGAATCATCTTTAATGATATCTTGGTGTTCTTTTAAGTTCTGTATGTTTATGCTACTTCGATTTCAGGGTCCCAAATCCAGAATCTGTATTGGTTGTACATACTCCCCTGGGGTTTTCTCTCCCAGAGCCTCTCTTGAAAATCATAGAAGATGCTTCCGGGGTCAAGGCTGGTTTCATCAAAGAATGTAGAGCTTATTCAATCTTCAAACTCTGAAGGTGACAAGATTGAGCCATTTTCTGCTGCAAGATGTCATGTATACTGTAGATCACTGAATAAGGTGATGATTCTAGATATATAATTATGACTGTAATAATGTGTGTACATATTGAAACTTGCCTAATCTTTTGTTATTACTATGCTGTCTTCTTTTTTCCCATTTGCATTCCTTCATTAAGGCTGCTAATGTTATTCTGTGCTAAGGATTTAATTACTTTCATTAACCACTTTCTTTCAATTTGGTCTGATTCAATTATTGTCTCACGTATTGCCAGAAGGCTGAAATACCAATAATTCACTTGCTGAAGGGACCCGGCCATCATTCTTTAAGTGCAATAACTCAGTTGAACAACTATAAGGTAATCTTTCATGGTCAAGGGGTTATGTGTTTGATCTTCTTGTCCCTCTGATTGTGATTGTGTTATGTGATGAAAAGTAAATTTTGTATGTCTTGATCTGATAGGATTCTGAAGATTCTAAAGTATTTACTTCTTTCAAGGAACGACTTCATCATTTACAGGTTAACCCCGTGTGCTCCTGTCAATTACTTCATTTTAATTTCAGAGGGGGAAAAAAATTTATGTTCTGTTTTTTTTTTAGTGAAGTCTTAAAAGTTTTCACTTTGATATCTCAGAAAATGGAAAAGCTTCGAGTTTGCTTTGGAAAATCGGGTATCCATGGATGGGGTCTTTTTGCTCGTAGAGATATACAAGAAGGAGAGATGGTAACTTACTATTCTAAGATGGTCAATGCGGATGACATATTAGATGAATAGTTGCTTCACCTTAATTTTGTGTTTACGTTTGTGTGAAGGTTGTTGAGTATCGCATTGAGCGGGTAAGGCGAAGTGTTGCTGATTTAAGGGAAGTGAAATACCGTGCAGAAGGAAAAGATTGCTATGTGAGTCTCTTGTGATTTATGAAACATCCTCCATTATTTTCTCTGTGCTTGAAATGCCTGTTTCAGACAGGTTACTCTTTTATTTCTGATCTTAACATGAAACAATAAATAATGCAGCTGTTCAAGATCAGTGAGGATGTGGTAATTGATGCAACGTACAAGGGCAATATAGCACGGCTAATAAACCATTCTGTAAGTTATAATCAAACTCTGCTGTAACTTTATAAATGTTATCTCTGTATTCCTTCATCAATGGAATGCCCCATGAATTTGCCCAATTTGCCCTACACCTTAATCCTTATTTGTAAATAAAGGAGTGGTTGGGCAGGTCGTCGCAGCAACCTAGGGTGCATTTGGTTTTTGTTTTTATTTTCTGAATTTGGGATTCTATTAAGGAAAAAGAGAAAACAATAAAAATGATAAAAAAAATTTTCCTGTTTTTTAGTTTTACCTTCTGTTTTCTCTTTTCTCTTTACAAAATTCTGAAACAGAAAATATTGAAAATGAAAACAGAAAATAAAAACTTACACCAAAGGCACTACAGTCTAAGGCTTTTATTCTATATTTTGATTGCTAGATGAAGTATTGATGTTCATCCTGACTTGCTGCAGTGCATGCCAAATTGTTATGCAAGGATTATGAGTTTGGGTGATCAAGAGAGTCGGATCGTTCTCATTGCCAAGACGAATGTTTCTGCTGGCGAAGAATTAACGTACGGTTTGTTCTGTCTCTACGTATTTATGTTAATGGCATTATTCTTCATTGGCATTATATTTTGGATTAATATGATATGTAATCCCTTTTCTTTGATGTTGCAACAGGTATGATTACTTATTCGATCCAGATGAGCAGGATGAACTGAAAGTTCCCTGCCTTTGCAAAGCCTCCAATTGTAGGAAATTTATGAACTAGGGTTGGCATTTTACTTTTTTTTTTTTTTTTTTACTGGAGCAATTGCAGATTCCTAACCATAGGCCATAGTATAGAGTAAACAGTAGTCCATTGATAGGTATATCGTTTTTGCAATCTCATTATAATTGTATATTCTTTTGCTCATATCATAAATTAGGAAAAAAGATATTCAGATCAATGAATTAGAGGCATTTTTGTAAATTGCCTCTCCCATTCTTGTATATTCTCCAAAATTTTTGACATGACATTTGGAAAACAAAATGTGCATGAACAGAGCATATTCTTATGTATATTCATTTCAGGCTCAATAATGAATATACAGCATTTTTTGCATGCAGAACTCTTGTGATTGTGTGGCTAAAGTTTACATTTATCTCATGCAAGAAAGATATGGAGCTTGAAATGATTAAAAAGAAAAAGTCTGGTTTAAATATTTAAGGGTTTAGATTTTTTGGTTAATTGTGACTAAAGTGTGATTGAATTAATTTCATTGTTTAATTTGATTAAACTTTGCAGCTTTTGTTGTAATATAATCTTAGTATACTCTGGGATATCAAAAAAACTACAATAAAATTATGCTCTTAATATTATTGGGACAAACGGTACAACTAATTATCACTATCATAATTCTCTTGACAGGTATCTTATAATCTTTATTTTGTTATTTTTCTACAGCTTTTGAATCAATATTGAGTTGTCATATGTTAAAACATAATACTTAAGTGATGACATTACCAAAGGTCCAAAGCATAATACAGTAAGTTAATTACAAAAAAAAATTAAATTAAATTAAAGCGATAAAGCGATGAGCATAAAAAGCCTATTCAATTTTACACCACTTAAAATAATATTCATTTAATAATTAAAATAAAATACTATCTCCGACCAAAGAAAAAAAAAAGGCATAGACTCCCTCTAGGTTGCGGGTTCGAGTAGAGCTATGTTAAATAGTTTTGTTTTTCTTTTGGTCATGGGACCTATTATTAAAAAATACAGCTTTTTTTGAAATAAATTCTAATTATTCGCAACAACTGTATCAAACATATATACTTCTAGCCTACCAGTACCAGTAACACGAAGGGAAGACCGGAAAGGCTATTATGACTCAATTATATCACGACCGAGTTCTATTCTTGTTGTAATTTTCATAACGCCGAGAGACAGCAGACTCAGATAAAGTGTCCCAAACCTACAAGGTATGAGTGACAATAGTAAATTTCACAGAAAAATCTATCAAGAACACATTTGAATTTCTGTGGCACTTTTCACTCACTTGCAATTTTCCCTCTGAGCCTCCTATAGCCAACACAAAGGGGTTGTCCTCTGAAAACGAAATAGAAAATACAGCTCCCTGAAAAGCCGCATCCAAAAACAGAAGTCATCAGTGTTACTTACACTTGTATCATGATTCAGACTAGAGAATACCTTTTTTTCTTTCGGGTAAATCTCAACAAATAAAAGAAGCAAACTTACAGCATTGGAGTTTTTAGATGCCACAACAGATGGTTGGTTGTTCGATAAATCCCAAAGCTTTACCTGCAACAAATAATAGTACTCGAATGAGATGATTTCCAATTCTGCAAGATATAGTATATAGGAATAGGAACACAACAAACGGACTTCACAATTACCGTTTTGTCCATCGATCCAGTAGCAAGTAGCTGCAAGAAGGCAACAAGGTATGGTTAAACTGAGTACATAATAACTTGGTATTTCTCATCAAAACATTGAAAATACATACATTAGGTGCTGACACATTATAGGATACTGAGGTAACAGCTTTGTCATGTGCATGAAGAGTAAATGTAGAACTTAGATCAGATGTGGATTCAGACATTGCGGTCCGAACATCAAAACACTTGACAGTACCATCCTCGAGACTCACCTAGAAGCACAATTTAATTATCATTAGTGAAGCTAAAACTATGCATCCATAAAAATACAATTACCAATCCAATCACTGAAACGAGAAATCAAAATTAACCATAACACACCACAAAATCGTGGTTAGTGTGTGGATCCCAGGCCAAGCTCTCGACATCAGCTGTGACTGACCACTTATAACCAGGATGGGATGGCATCCTTCCATCCCTCTGCAAAGTGTAAAAGCATTGAAAGCATTAGAATGTTAGATAACTAGGAAAAAAGGCAAACAGAAATTCCAATGTTATCATTTTTAAAGAGAAAGTCTGTTTTGGCACATGAATATTATACAACCAAAATCTACAGTGTAATAAGTATCCATTTCAGGATCACAGTATAAAAAAAAGAAATGCAAAAATATAGAGTATATAAGCAACATTCTGTCACTACCAGGATCACAGTATGATCAAATGAACCACTAAGAAGAATTTTTGGTTCATGATGATTCCAAGCAACTGCTTGAACCTGTAAAGATAGATGAACAAAGGCATCAGACAACATATTGACTCAAGCAACCTAAATTAATGTTAGTAAGACAAAATATACAATATTAAATGACTTAATTAAGGAAAAAAGTGAAAATCTTTCCTACCAACGTATAAGTAATATTTCTGAGCTTGTACACTATTTAGAACTAAGGGAAAAAAGAAAAGAAAAGATGATGGACATGAAGAGGGAAAGTCCTCTTTATAAATAAAAGAAGCTCATATTTGTAATAATTGATTGAACTTTAGCATACTACTTGCCTTGTCTGAGTGATGCTCCATTGTACTCTCACACTTCCCAGTAGCCACATCCCAAATCTTGACTCGCTTGTCAGCACTGGCACTAGCAAGTACATTCCTGAATGTTTTAAGAATGACTGTCATCAGAGGTACAAAAGAATAGAGTTTCAAAATAAGTAATAAATGAAACCTTTATGTCCCAAAAGGTGCCCAACAGATGAAATAATACCAAAATCCAGTTTTAAATTTAACAAACCTGATCTTTTTGTTCCAGGCAAGACCAAGTACAGAGTCAGTGTGACTGTCATCTTTGTATTTGATTGATTTCTACAAAACCAATTAACAGAATCAGTAACTGGGTCTATACTCAGAATTGCACTTCAACACAAAAAGATGTACAAACCTTCTTCCCCTTCTTCTTTTTCTCTGAAATGCCACCTAAAACCATGCATGGCTGCACTGCATCAATCTGGGAACAAAGAAAGCTTAGAAGGTATTCAATGAAAGTGACTTTATATTCTGAATGATGTTTCCAACTTTTCAGCGAAATTTATTAACCATATTCACTTACAACATCAAGGTCCCAAATTTCTATTGACGGTTCCATTGAACCAACAGCTAAGAAGTTTCCTGCAATGATAATGAAATAATAATGCGATAGAAAGTAGAGGAAGCATAAGGGGATCAAGTCAAATTTTGAGCATGCAAACGAAGGCTAGAATTTAGAACTTATTTACTAAAACAAAACAGACAAGAGCACAAAAAACCAACATATTTAATTAAAAAAAAAAGGAGTAAACATGCAAGATGCATTGACAAAGGCAATATTCCCCACCTTTCTCTCTTCCTTGAAGGCAGTCAAGCCACGCTGTGGATAGTGGAAATGCAGGAATTATGATATCATGATGGACATACATGTTCATCTCACTAGTACCGGCGTCCTCAAGTATATGAACCTTGTAGTAGAAAAAGACGCAACTCATATATGTCTACCATTGCATCACATAACAAACATCAAAGAAAAATACATCAGCCAATAAGTGAGGATTTGTTTACCTCGAGAAGACTGAGATCATCCTCAGTACGAGCACAAACAATGACGGAATCAGTTGGATTAATAATCATGTCTTCGAGTTCCTCAGAGTCATCATCATCCTTAACAATGTAAAACAATATGATGTTGTAAAGTCACAAATGAAGGTCAACAGCAGAATGCAGCAAAGTATTGGAACTTACGTTCTTATCTTTGATATAAGGATCCAGGTCGTTACTTGGATAATAAAGATCACCAATCCCGGAACTAAATACCTCAACTCCTAAGGTCAATAAAAAGATGCAAATTAACACAGACAACACAAGGAAACAGAGCTAGCTAGCTAACCATAGTCATGGCTGATATCATGCTAAGTGATTCGATAGCTAACTCTAATTAAAACCGCTAACTAGCTAACTAACTAACTAACTATGATAGATAACTCCCTGAGATGTTATTGTATACCTTCATCTTCATCATCGTAACGTTCCATGTCAAGCTCCTTCAAACCGAGGGCAATATCGTCCAATTTATCAGCCTTCCCGAGAGCATCAGCAACATTGAGTGCTCGCACAACTTCATCAACGGCACCACCGGCATCATCCATGCGTTCATCCCCTGCTTCTTCCTCATTTTCACTGTCTGCTGTACTGCATAACATACATGTATTGTAAAGTATTTGATAAAATTTTATAATTGGCTAAGTGAGTTTTGAAGAAGAGAAAGACCTGGCGGCGGCGGTGGTGATTATATCTTGAATTTCTTCCTTGGAAGGAGGTTCAGCTATTGTGGGTTCCGCCTTCGAAGCACCTATTGGTATCCACGAAATAGCTGAAATCATTCTTGAGCAAGGTTCTGAAAACCGGACCGGTCTTCAAACTGCTTTAGTTACTGGTTCACTGGTTTATTGGTCCAACCGGTCTAACCGGTGGTTCAACTGGAAAAACCGTTTTAGAATAAAATACGCGTTATCATTATATTATAAACTAACAACATTCTAATAAATCATTAGAAAATAAACTATAAAACTCAAGCAATAAGTCATTTAGATATTTAATTGTATGTACCGTAAGAAATCGAAAAAAAGTTTATACTTTATACACATACCAAATCATGTGTTTATCATATTCACAAAAATGTCTGATGCAACCAAACAAATATCTCAAAAATGAACACAAAATGAATCATAATGAAACTGAATAAATGCCCTCTCCCTTAATAACTACCTCAGAAAGTGGCTGATTCCAACAATAAAAAAAAACATGCATAAATATAATGCTCTCGAGTGCTGTTATCACTTGAAACACTTGAAAAGTACCAAATGTATATGTATTACTTAGAAAAACATGCATTATCCAGTAAATTATAACAATGTTTCACTAGCCTTAATTCTATGAAGTTTCTCATGAACTAGATGTTTAGCACATAAAGTAAGATAAGAAATGTGACTACAAGTGCAGAAACAGAAATATAACAAGAGGCGGGGTAGATCTTCATAGCTAGGATAGATAATTTCAAAGGCATATAATATATAGGACACACAGTATGAAGACGAATGGGTTTGTCTCCTCTTAGTGCAGCCTTTGGCAAGTTGCACTTTAGAGCATAAAGTACATCATCTAAAAGATAGAAGAACTACTGACATAACTACCTTAAAATAAGTAATTTTGCAGTTGCAATCTTCCCTCTAAATTGTAGGAGCAGCTCCACCATTCCAGCATCAGATACAAGGCATGCCAAGTGAAGCACACTTCATCCAGCAACAAACATTATAAAACAAGCATAAAGTAACCACACTAAACCTGAAATCAATAAAGATAAACAAAAATAAAAAAATTTCAATAATGATTTGATTTCTAATTTTTGCAACAGACCATGAGCAAATATGAACAAAAAAAATTAGGAGCCATCAGCAACTGGTGAACCAGTAAAACACTATCAGAGCCATCGAGCAATTAGAAAACACTAAAACAGAATAAAAGAGTAAGTATTAGGTGTTCTGGTTGATACAAATGATATAACAGAGTAAGTTTATTTTAATCAAGGTTGCGAGAACCGGACCGGTCAATAAACCGGTAAGGTTACTGGTTCAATGGTTTACTGGTTCGACCGGGGTTCGACCAGGGTTCGACCGGTTTATTAAATATTAAATAAAATTATTAAAAACCTAAAAATAATTTTAAATATATAATTCAATAATTTCTAACTTAATAAAATTTAAAATTTCACATAATAAATTATCCATTACTTAATATTAGAAGTTTACAAACAACTTCAAACATCAAAATTTAGGTCCATGTGGATGATTTCACACTTTGACTTGTGACTGATGAGCCATTATGAATGCTTTCATTATCTTTATGGGGTGGCATGGACTTTTTAGAGGGTAGACAAGATGGGATGGCTTTTCTTTACTTGAAAAGAAAAATGACATGTGAATTATGAAAGAAATGGACCACATCTTCAAACCATTTTGGAGGGGACTTCTCTGCTTACTTGATCTCGTGGAAGGCTGCATGCAAATGCCATTTGCTTCAATATAACACATGCTTTACATTTCTCCAATAAAGTTTATTTCGAATGAGTTCTACAAAAGCTTACCCCAGCCACTACCCTAGTAAGTTGTAGTTTATCTAAACACACACAAAGCTGATCTTAGAGATGTAAAATATATGTTGAAATTTTCAAATGTAATGATTATTATTGAGTATTTTCTATTTACAATTCTTAACTAATACCTTGGCAAAATCTTTACTAAAATACTTTCACAAGTAATAAGGTACTGTGTTTTGATTCTTAAACTGAACAAACTTGTAGCTTTGAAAAGCTTTATTTTTCAATGTAATGAAAAGAGTTCAAGTAATCATGTGAAACCTATGCCTTTGCCTATGGGACTATTCTATAGTTGTCTAACAACATATTTTGGTAAATGATCAGCATGTTCATGGAAGATATAGTTTAGCAATCAGAATCAACACAAGAGAAGAGTAGGACATCCATTCAAAGTATATATACAGAATTATACAGAATTAGCATTTATATGATATTTATAGCATCAAATAACCCAATTCACTGATGAACAAATAACATCAGCAAATAAATCAAAAACATTCAAAGAAAATCAAATTCATGAAGCAGCAAACAAAAATCAGAAGCAATCAAAACCCAATTCACTGATGAACAAATAACCTCAGCAAATAAATCAAAAAAATCAAAGAAAATCAAATTCATGAAGCAGCAAACAAAAATCAGAAGCAGCAAACAAAAATCATGAAGCAATCAAAAACAAATTCACTGATGAAGGCAGAAACATGTTTAAACAGATATAGGAACAGATCAAGGTTGCGAGAACCGAACCGGTCATCGAACCGGTCAAGTAGCCGGTTTAATGGTTTAACGGTTCAACCGGGGTTGAACCGTGGTTAAACCGTTTTAAATAAAATATATAATAAAATTAATAAAATTTAATATACATGTAAATATATAGAAACTAAAGGAACTTATTATAAATATTTGTCCATTTCAGTGTAAAAGAAACCTACAGATCATGATTAAATCAATTTCTTTTTTCATTCTCAAATTCTCTTTCATTCTCTCTGACTTTTCGCACAACAACAAACAGGTGCTACATAATTCTGCTATCCAGGTTCATCATCTTAGAGCAATTCCCCTTTACCTCTAATCACATCCTTGGCAACAACATACACTTCTTGTTTTTGGAGGCCAGAACCCAAAAGATCATGTTCAAGAATCACAAAAAAGAAATCAGAATAACAAACTTACATGGAAAGTCAAACCACCAGCAACAAAAAATTAAGAATCAAAAAAATTTTAACAAAAATTCTAATAAAATATTCAACAATAAAAACTCAAATCCAAACACACAGAACTCAGCATCCAAAGTTAGAAAATAAAAAAACAGAAAAAATAAACAAAGAAGTCATACTCAACAATCAGCATCTAAATTAAATTCAGAATTATATCACCAACCACCCCCAACTCAGAACACAAAATTAACAAAATCAACCCCAACTCAAAATTCCATCAACAAAATTAACTCTGCAAAAAAAAAAATTCAACAGAATCATTCAAAACAAAATCCAACAACATCATAAATTGAAGTAGCACGCTTACCAGCAACGAGGGAGGAAGGGACGTGACGGCAAGGAGGGAAAAAATTCAGCTCGGACAGAAAGAGAAGGAGAGAGAGGGCTCGAGGACAACGACGACAGAGACTGCGACGTCAACAGCTCCAAGCAGATCTTTGAGAGGCGACGACGGCAAGGAGAAGCAACGTCTGCAACGGCGACGAGACACGGTGCGGAGCAAAGAGGCAGCAACGGGAAGACTGACGGAAGCAGAGAAGAGGTGACGGCCAAAAACGACGAGGAGCAGGGCGAGGAGGGGAGAAGCACCGACGACCCACGATGAGGAGTGGATGGCGGTGATGGTGGCGGGCTGGCGGCGGCTGCTCTTCGTTGGAGTTGGAGGGAGATTGAAAGGAAATTAGGGTTGAGGTGTGGTTAGGTGTGGGACTGAACAAAAGGGGCTGGGGCTATGTAGGGTTCAAACGTTTGGGGTTTTCTTTCTTTTTTTTTTTTTTTAGAGATAAAACGACGCCGTTTAGGAGTTTACTTTCAAACCAAAAAACCCGTTAAAAAACCGGACGGTTCTACCGGTTCACCGGTTAACCGCCGGTTTGACCGGTTTTTTCACCGGTTTTTTGCTAAACGGTTTTTAACCTTACCCGGACCGGCTTAGTGACCGGTTCCCGGTTAATCCGGTTGAACCGGCCGGTCCGGTTCGGTTTTCAGAACCATGGAACAGATATAGGAAGCAGAAACATGTTCAAATTCAACTTTAGCCCAATTTAAGCAGCAAAAAATTGAAGCATCAAAATTAAACAGATATAGGAACAGAAACATCAAAGATAAACATGAAGTCATGAACAGAAAGGAACATGAACAGAGAGCAACATGTTTTCTGTGATACAGAGGAACAGGAACAAGAACAGAACCATGAACAGAAACATGCCCGCATACATGAACCGAGGTGGAAGGCAGAGTATTACCGGCGACGACGGTGGAGGTGGAGAGCTGGGCGACGACGGTGGAGGTGGGGAGCTGGGCGACGGCGATGGAGGAGAGGCGCGACGGTGGAGGTGGAGAGCTCGGCGACGACAGTGGAGGTGGAGAGCTGGGCGACGACGGTGGAGGTGGGGAGCTGGGCGACGGCGATGGAGGAGAGGTGCGACGGTGGAGGTGGCGAGTTGGGCGACTGCGATGGAGGAGCGGAGCTCCGCAACGGCGATGGAGGAGAGGTGCGACGGCGATGAGGGGCTGTGGCCTGTGCGAGGGTGAGAGGGTGAGAGAAACTGAGATACTGACTGAGGGTGGTGGCTGGTGGCAATTAGGGATTTAGGGTTCGTGAAGGAAACCTGATGCTGATAGAGTGATAGCCCTTTTCTCTTTTTTTTTTTTCTTCTTCAAAACGACGCCGTTTTGAAGTTTAGTATTCAAACCAATAAACCGTGAAAAAACCGAACGGTTCTCCCGGTTCACCGGTTAACCGCCGGTTCGACCGGTTTTTTCACCGGTTTTTTGTCAGCCGGTTTCTGACCTTACCCGGACCGGTTAGGTGACCGGTTCCCGGTTTTTCCGGTTGAACCGGCCGATCCGGTTCGGTTTTCAAAACCATGATTTTAATACACATGATTTAACAGAGTAACAGAGCAATCAGAAGTTCAAAACCATATGATACAAATTTGCAAATTTGTAAATTTTCAACCATCAGCAACCAGCAAATTCAAGAGTACAAGACAGATCTATCAACAACAGGAAATTACAATTTACAAAACATTCAGAACCAAACTTCAAACCAAGACCGAAAAAGAAGAATTGAAGAAAAATGGAACAAAAATTGAAGAAGAATACCGAAGAAGAAGACCGAAGAACAACAATTTCGGAACTTCAAACCAAGAAGACTGAGCCCTCAGTGAAGATGAAGAGGAGAAGCCACTAACCTGGGTTCCATGCCGAGAAGCCAGTGAAGATGAAGAGAACATGCCGAGCAACTGGGTTCTGGACACGGGGAAGAGGAAGAAGCGGCGGCGCTGAGGACCTGGGGACGGCGGCGGCGCTGACGACCTGGGACCGGCGGCGGCGAAGAAGGGGTAGGGTTCCCTTTGCTTCAGAGTTCAGAGTTCTCCAATCCAGGGTGTGAGTGAGTGACGAATGAATTGGGGGAATAAGGGTTGGTTCACACTTCACGGATCTGTTTCGTTTTTTTAACAAATAGAAAACGGCGTCGCTTTATTCGAACCGGTCGGTTACCGGTTCGGTCCAACCGACCGGTTCTCGGCCGATTCGATGGTTTTTGTACGGTTTTTCTTCCAACGGTTTTGGATAGTGGACCGGACCGTTTATAGTAATGGTTTTTGTGGCTTCTGCATTTAGCATAGTCCAAAGTTTTTTATCGGAAAAAAAATAGAAGGAATGAAACAGAAAAACACACAGGCACACACACCCTATTCTGCATAATCTGATTTAAACACTTTTGATTCTCTTTGGTTCTTTTCGGAGGCCAAATCTGTGCATTTTTACAGTTTTGAAATACCTTGGACTGTTCTGTTGTTTTGTCCTGCCTTGTCTTGTTTGTGTAGTGCTAGTGACTTTGCCTTATTATACTAATGAAGAGAAGAATTTTCTGGTGTGCATGTGCACATTGATGAGCTATCAGATTTATATCATGTGAAATCCAAGAAGTCGTAGAGATAGTTTACAGAAATATGAGCTGTAGTTATAAAACAAGACTTGGTAGGATACCAATTATAACTACCATTTTCTTTTGTTGTATTATTTCTCTTCATTTTGCTGGACTTGAGGCTCTGGAAATGTTATTGCTTAGGACTGCAGCATCAATGACAAGCTGGGAGTTGTTATAGTTGTGCATTTAGTAATAATTGTGAAGATCGTTGATTGCTGGGGCTAAAGTGTGTTGTTTATTGTCTGATATATATTGATATTTACATTATGCAGGCGTACAAGGAGTGGATTCTTAAGACAATTGAAGATACCTGGAATCTTTTCCATCACAAATTCACTGCTCTTTGGGATGAGCACAGACATGGTGCGGGTGAGGCATATCTTCCAGCTATATATAACAATCCTAAGGTTCAGCTGCTTGTACAGAAGAAATACATGACAAATTTGTTTCATGATAGTCTTGGGTTTGGTGCTGTCAAAATGATAAGGTGAAATTGCTGATCATCATTTTTAACCAGAATGCTATATGTTTAATGGGACTTATTTTGTTAGTTAGATATAAAACTATTTGAGAACTTATGCTTAAATTGGGCAATTGACTTGATCAGACACTTTTTGACCAAAATGGCGACAATTTTTATTGTAGTTTGCATTCTTCCTATAAAAAATATGGAATGGTAATATTAGAATGTGTCTTTTGCATGACTCTAGTCTAAAGTGCTCGTGTGAGGAACATATTAGGTATAAAATTCAATGACAATGTTGGAATTGCTCTCTACTTTCTAATGTGTATATAATCATTTACACTGATGTTTAGTTGAGGAACTTGTGATTCACAGTTTAGTCCCTACAATGTTCTGAAAGAAGGCATATACACTTATTGGGCTCCAGAGGAGTATTAATCAAGGTGGATATTGTACATAGATCTTCAAGAACTAGTATCTTTTAATGTTCTGCAACTACAAGAGCCTATTCAAATGGGACAAAGAGTGAGTGAATTTCACCTCGAGGCATTGCAACAAGATGGTGTATGGAAGAGAGTTACAAATGGCACCACAATTGGATATCAGAGGCACAATTGGATATCAGAGGCTTTTGTTGTTTCCAAAAGTAAAATCTCAGCATTTGATGCTTGTTATTAACAAGTCTAGAGCTGATCCACTGATATCATACTTGGGGATCTACATAGATCCAGTTACCATTTGGAGCAGCATATATGATGATACAGTATTAACAAGCCATTTCAATGCCATTCAAGTTATTCATATTATCACACAAGACAACTCTCATACTGGTACTTCAACAGCTACAATGTAAACTTACTCAGTTATTTTTCTTGTAGTTGTATGTTACACAGAAATAGAAGAAAATTTTTTGCTCATTTATGTATGTGTGAATTGGTATCTATTTTTCTCCCCATGTATTTTGTAGAATCTTGTAGAGGACTCGTCTCTCAATAAGGAGAGCAGTAATCTGTGTAAATTGCTGTGTAATTTACTTTCATAGTATCAAGAACAAATCTTCCAAGTTCCAATGGTCATTAACTTGCACGCATTGGCCTTCAAAATTTCTAAAATAAATTTTTTTTGTTGACATGTTTATTAATAAATCAAAGAAATTAATAAGTTCACTAATATGTATAAACTAAAACTTCAGTAAATTAAAAAATGAACTAAGTGCAAAGCTCATTCTTTCACTTGTTCTATTTTAATTTGCTCATATCATAATATCCTTTTTAATTGGATTTTATTTATTTATTCATTATTTTCTTAGTATATTAGAACTTTAAAAGGGTTGATAGAGATATTCATAGTAATTGAGAATGGAAGCAGCAAGGATGGTAATCTTCTACCCCCTTCATTTGGAATTTGGATTATCCAAGCTCTCAATGATGTAGAGCGTGAACATAGAGTTTATACTGTGAAAGATTCCTTCTCCCCCCCCCCCCCCTTTTGAGTCCTTCATCCAGCTTTGAACCTGGTTTGTATCTGCAGGTGTGACTGTAAATAAGATTCTGGAGGGAGAGATGTTCACTATGTCTCTAACCAAGCCCCTCAATGGCAATGCTAGACATCTAAGGCTTGCATCGACTATTCCTTTGAGCTCTACATTTCAGCCCATCATTCAGGTTTTAAGAGAATACTACACATCATCACGTACTAGTTCATAGTCACAATTTATTTGTGTAAAAATTTTAAGTGAAAATCATTTTACAGTGGCATAATTAAGGTACAAGAAGGTGGGAAATAAATTTTAGTTATTTTCATTTTATGTTAGCCATGATTCATGAGAAAGAAATATTAGCTCCATTTAGTTTACTTGTTTGGATGGTGTCTCCATACTGAAAACTCTCTATTTCATTATACAGTCTTTGTGTATAATTTTTAGTCCTCTTTTTTTTAATATATGTGCCAGTTAATGGCATGACAAAGTAAAAGAGAAAAGAAAAAGATCATTCACTAAGGATCATGGCATCATGCTGAACTAACATATTTATTCAAAGATTTATTTCTAAATGAATAAAATCAAATACAGATTTACGCACAATTTCAGGGATAGTAGTAGAAGCTAGACAATCCCATATATTATGCATGGAGCCATGCCCACAAGTTAATATGATCACAAGCTATGCCTTGTTATTTTTGCTTTGAGTCCATCATTTAGGAGAGACATTCGCTCCACTCTTTTTCGGTGTTAGTTTTCCTTGCATCCAGTTTGTTAGCATCTGAAGTGCAGCTTTTGGTTGATCCATAGGAACCATGTGCCCAGCTTCATTCACCTGTTTTTTCACAAAATAAAGTTATCAAAAGTGGATATAACAGTGTCAACTCAAGAACACACCCTTGAACACAAACCTTGAGGAACGCAAGAGGTCCATGGCTTTTAAGAGTCCCTGCTGCCGCGCCATTTACCAAAAATGGGACATTAGAAGCTGCTCCAAACTCCTTTTGACCTGACCACTCCATTGCATGAACCCACCTTGAATTCCCTGAGCAATGAGAAACAAAAGCATTAAGAATGCTGATAATTGCACTTCTTTTTTTGTCCTTCCAACACAACCAACTTTAGCTTCAAATTAATTGAGTTGGCTGCAAAAAGCTTACCAAGCCAATTGCATATGAGATCTTCTTCTCCAGCATATACAAGAACCTGGCTTCCATCCTTAAGAAGCATCGGAAATATGGTGATAAGTCTTCAAAAACCCTGCAATGAGATTGCCAAAACGTTTGCTTCCAGCAGGTGGCTCGTATGGAAAATAAGAACTATTTTTTAAAGTGCTTGCAAGATAAGCCAAAAAAGGAATCTTCTCATCGGCAACAGAATTATCCTCAAAGGACAAATCTAGAGAGCTGCTGATCCCTTGAAATCAATTTTTAAGAAACTCAAAAATAACTTTGATCTGTCATATACAAATGGATTTTGCATCAATTTCCTTCAGAAAAACAGATATTATCTTCTTGAAATATCAAGCTTTAGAGAAGCACCTACCTAGGTAGGATTACGAAGTTGACAACCGTAAACTGATAAAGCATGAGAAATTCTGCCACCAGCCTTTCCATAGGCCCATGCTGTCCTTGCACAAATAGGCTGATCACCAGAAAGTCCCATAAAGAATTCAAAACAGTGGAGGCTATTCTTCTCAATCTCGACCAATGCTGCAATATCTGTGTCACTAGCCTATACCAATATTTCTCATTAATATTGCACTTTCACTGGAGAATTGATGTATAGCCAAATATCTGTTTTCTAAATTCTAACCTAAAGAATTTTGGTTTGCTAAAGCTTTGTAATGCAGAAACCCCGTCGTTCAAACAACCTTTTGCAAACAGCTTGACCTGGTCGTCCTCCCATATTGAAGATCATAATTCCGGCAACTTTGATTACTGATATCCCCTCTTCAACCGCCCTAGCAATTAAACCCAAGCCAAACTAATCCTCCACAAAACCCTAAATACAAAGTAAAGTAAATATGAGAATGCTGCATTAAATCATCTAATACATCAATCAAAGATATTTCTACAAAGCCAAAACAACTTATCACAAGAGTGTATCAAGGATAAGTTGTGCAAGTAGAAGTAAAATCTTATTAATAAGATTCTTCTAGACTTCTAGTGGCTTGGAACATTTATGAATTATTTCATGAATAAATGGAAAAAGCTTGCTCTAAAGAACAATACGAATATACAATAATAACTAAGCATGTGACTTAAAGAAAGTTGGAGCCAACCAAAAAATCCAGTGGTGTATAACTTTTTTCCTTTCAAATTGATGAGGTTCACATTAAAGTACCTAGCATGAAAGAATGCAAGACATAATTGTCAAGCTCCAGCAAAAGAGCAAATGACCATCATAATAGAATAAGAATCCATTTACCTGAAGTGCACAATAATTACTCAATGCATGAAGGAATTCTTCATTTGCATTTTCTGTTATCATCTTAGACATTGCATCTGGATTTGGATTAAGAATCTGCATAAAGCCAACTTTAGCTTCAAATTAATTGAGTTGGCTGCACAAAGCTTACCAAGCCAATTGCATATGAGATCTTCTTCTCCAGCATATACAAGAACCTGGATTCCATCCTCAAGAAGAGCCGGGATTCCAACTTCGATATTTCTCATCCAGTCCTGCATCATAGCATCATAGACTGTGCTACTACACGAAACAAAGTCCAAGTTCCTAACACCTAAAGCATCCGTAACTGTCTTCTCGTTTAAGAATGTCTCTACATTAGAGAAGTCATAACACAGATTTCCCTCACATTTCTTTCTAATGTCATAGTACTGCAGTTTCAATAGTAGAAGAATTCATAAGTGAAACTATGGTAGGTTTTTTAGGTAAATAATTAGATTGGTAAGAAAAGTGTACTATGTTCTTATGATACGATACATTAATATTGCTGGTGATGGACATTATCCGACTGAAGATGGCATTGCATTTATATAATGAAGTCATACATGCATCTCCACCATCGGTACCTGACAAATACAATATAATTTAAGGGTGTCAAACAAGTAAAATTACATATTGTTTGAGCAATAAGCTGGTAAGTTTTCTCCCATCCTGTTTTTCTTTTCTAAGATCATTCATCATGGGGTTAAAAAATTTAATTTGTAACCTAACATAACATACCACAGCTTTTTATGGCATCTTTGCATGATGGGATCAACTTGCTGATACTATCATAATCAGACTTTTTAATCAGTCATCTGTCTAATGCATAGTCTGTGTATGCTTAGTACTGAATTTCTGGATTGGTCAGACCATTACCAATAGCAAAACCCTGTTTATGAAATTGATCAAGAAAATTAGTATAATTATTATCAAGTAAAGGTAATTAACAAACCTTGTAATGTACGTAGACAGTTTTGATACCTTGCGATTGATTATTATTCCTTCCTTTGCTTTGTTGCCTTGGTGAACCCTTGATGCAAGAGCTGGAATGTAGTGTCCAGCATATGACTCTCCAGTGATATAAAAATCATTCTTGACAAATAGAGGGTGCTCCTTGAAAAAAGCCTGCCATTGATGCAGAATAGGAGTCTACTAATTATTTTTACCACCATGCATTTTCACTTTATGAATTGTTTTGTTTAGTCACAATTATAAAATAGACTTTACCTGCAAGAAATCATAGAGATCATTGCTAACACCTGCTTCATCATGGTGGTTGTCATCATCATCAGAAGTATAACTAAAGCCTGTCCCAATAGGCTGGTCTACAAAAAGAATATTTGATGCCTAAAATCAAAAGTAAACATTGATGCCAACCATAACCAATAAAGCTTATGTAACAGTTTGATTCTCTGAGATAGGTGCCAGCCATAGCCCTATGTGTGAATGTGCTGAGAGACATAAGTTATGACATTCTTTTTTGTTAACTATTCTCAAAAGCGAGGCATTTGCATGGAATGAACATGTTAAAGTAACATTTTGAGAGAAAATGCAGGAGAAAATTTATAGGCACCTTGTCCCAGCCAAATTCATTCTAAACAAGAGACAAGTTCTTTGTGATTTGGAAAGGACAATTCTCATAAAATAAAGCAAGCTCACTGCTACACCCTGGTCCTCCGGTCAACCATATGACAATAGGGTCATCCTTCTTATTGAGAGATTCGAAGAAAAAGTAGAACATCCTGCACCATTGATTTGAAGAGAGTTTGGGGGGGATTTCATGCAGTTAGGACCATAGATTAGTGCCTTAATATATGTATATTTTGGCTAAAAAATAAGTTTGATTTTCTTAATATGCAAGGAAACAGGCAAGCGTTGTTTATAAGCCTAAACCAGTACAAGTCATGTGATGATAAATAAATATTTGAGCCTTAATCATTTAAAGAATCTTTACAACTCATGAAACAGCTTGAGTTATATGAGAAAGTGGCAAGAAATTTAACCTTGTTAACCAAAATATCCAACTTCTTGGCAGTTATTTCTCTCAATAACTGCATAGAAGTGTTATAGAGCTTTCTTTGACATGAAGCTAGCAGAGAATTTGATAAGTAAATAACTCAATTTGAACTTTAAATTGCATAGCAGGGTTCATAAAAGAATTGCTATAGAGCTTTCTTTAACTAACCTTTTGGATCATTGATAGCCTTAGATCCAGCACAGCATAGTGAAAGAACTTGAAGCCTCAAGGATAACTTCAGAATAGACGGACTCTCATGATTATAAAAGAGTAGGGTCATCCCCGCAAGGAAACATGCTTTCAAGAAAGACGATGCCACTGAACTAAAAGAGTATAAAAGAACTAAATTTCAATCACCAAAAGAGTATAAATTCATACATAGTCAAATGGAGACATTAAATAATCCGGCAAACAAATACCAACACAAACGTAAACAAAATATAATGTCGTATGTCACTAGACGGTTCATATCCAGTTTAAGATAATTAGTAGTACAAGAATAGAACCAACTCTTTATTATATCCCCATTTACTAATTAAACCTGATGATGTTCACATTGAATAACACAGCATATGGCCTTGCCTTGTTCTTTCTCCTGAGAAGAACAAACAGCACATCAAGTTTTAGTCTATCTGTGTCCATGATGTCTGGAAATTCTTTAACTTTCTCGGCAAAGCGTTCGAAAAGCTCATCAACTATTTCTGCTCCAAAGTGTTTCTCAATCATCCCTTGCAGTGCAGCTCTGAACCATGAAACAAATATTTGCACAGTTGGCAATGACACCATGTTCTTGAATTCCAATATTTCCATCCACTCAATGCTGAAACATTCATCACATCCTCTAAGAATTTCCTTCACAGCCTTAACAGAAGGGTATATCAAAGGCACATTGAATGAATCCACTTTTTCTTCACTAATTACTCCCTGCATTAATGATAATTAATCAATCAATTTGTTTCACTCTTCATTAGTAATCAAATAATCATTCAATAAAAAATTAAAACACAAAACATTCAAATATTCAGTAATCAAATAATCATTGAACATGACATAAATAAAAAAAGCAGAAGAAGTTAGCAGTGAACTGACCGTCGAAGTCTAAGGTTTTTTTCTTGGTTGAGCTTCTGCTCTCTGAACTCGAAGGAAGGAAACTGGAATGGAAATGGGTTTTTCTTCTGAGCAGTCTGAGAAGAGGGGGGCAGAATCGTGACGGAGACAGAGGCCAGGCGACGAACACAACTCAGAAGACGATGGTGGGTTGGAAGAATCTGCGATGACCAGACGAAGACGATGGTGACTGAGCGCCAGACGGACGGCGGCAGGAGCGCGATGGAGCAGATGAATACCAGGAACTGACACGCCGAGCTCGAGGAAGAAGAAGCTGCAATTCTTGAAGGAGGAAGAAGCACGGACGACCAGACGACGATGGTAGTGCCTGAGAGCGACGGACAGTGGCAGTCCTTGTGGCAGTGGTGGAGAGGCTAGGGTTTCCTGTTTTAACTCCCTTTTTTGATTTGGGGAGAAGCTGTTAAGATAGGGGTTTGGAAATTGGAATGAAGACTGAAGGTAAGGGGAAGGTCATCCGTGCGGGAACCAAAACGATATAGTTTAATCCAAAACGATAGCGTCTTATGTGAGACGCACATTGAGACAGATGAGAGAGATGGAGGAGCAGAGAGACGGAGAAAGTTTCTGAACCCACCCAGATGAAGAATAATTTTGATTTTTTATTTTTTTATATATTTTTGTTTTGTTGTTTCAATTATTTGAAACTATAAAATTAGGATTAATTGAATTCTAAAATTTAATTAATTTAAAAGGGTATTTTTGTCTAATTAAATAAAGGAAGAATGTTTAACACTTTTTATAAAATTAAATAAATAAATATTTTTTATTTTTATTTAATTAAAAAGGTGTTTTAGTAAAAGTGGTGATATATTATATATTTAAAAAAAATTAAATGTTGACGTGGAAAATAAATTCTACATATCTTATTGTTATTTGTCTATATCGGTAAGTATGAATTTATTAGCAAACACCATAAATAAATATTTGTCTAGTGCAGATTTATTATTTTACTATATTAACTTTGATTATTTTATAGCTAATTATTAAGTTAAAAAATAAATAAATATATATATCTTTATCCTTATCCTTATCCTTATCCTTATCCTTATCCTTATAGTATACAAATTGGGAGCTCATATGCTGACGTGGCGCTCATACGTTGAGTCTGAGAGTTTATTTGCTTAGGTGTCATCACTATAAATTTTTAGATTTATATTTATAAATTATAAATTATTATTTGTTTAGGTTGTTATTTTCAAATTTTAAATTATTTGTTTAGATTGTTATATTTAGGTTGTTATTTTTTAAATTTTAAATTATTATTGTTGATTCTTTTTAGCACTATTTTTTTAAATTTTTGTAGATTTTTTTCAAAAAGTGCAGCGTAAATTTAATTCAAATTTAAATTAAAGTCAACCAAATTTAAAAAATTTTAACTATGAGTCAACTATAAAAGTATAAGTTATGAGATATGTGCAGCACCACAATTCAAAGTACATCAAATCCTTTCTTTACATATATCCAAAATCTAAAATTTCTCTACTTATTCCAATGGCTGGTATTCACAAAATCGCATAAATCAATCCTACAATTGACAATTTGTGTGTACGTATACGAGTGATATGGTTATGGACACTACCAAGTTACGGAAATTCTTCATTGCTATACTCAATTGAGATGGTTTGGCTCGATGAAGACGTGAGTAGGTGTAATCGTAGTCTTTGACTACACCGATGGTTTGTTTCCAATTTCAAAGGTATCCTCAATCATTGAAGGAGAGAAAGTAGAAAGTGCTAAGGTATTTGTTCAAAAAATGAATTTTTTGTTTGTTTATTTTCTCAAAGTTAGATATTTATTTTATTCAAAAAAATATTATTGAGATAAAATTAAAGGTGAGAAGGAAGTCTTTAATTTAACGTAGTATTTTGTACAGAAATTGTTGCTTGAATTCTCTAATAAAGTTGCAGACAATGATGAATTCGAAGTGTTGAAAAATACTATTACACCAGCCAAGCGACTATCCTCGGAATCGGAAGATTCGAAGGTGCAAGGAAATACCTCAACTTGCAAGAAGATCAAGATTGAGAATAGAACTTGAGAATTTGGATGCACGTGTTTTGGAATCCCTTTTAGAGTCTATCTAATAGAATAATGCCAAGCATATGTTTGTTTTGGTAGAAACATTATCTTTTCTTGAGTTGTTATTTTTCTTTTGGTTCTTTTTTATCTTTATGTTTGGAATTTAAAATTTTTTCAATATAAATTGAAGTTATTTGGTTATTGCTTGTGGTTTTATTTTTAATTCTATTTACACCGTTGATATTCTGTTAATTTCTAATTTAGTATTTAATGTCATAAAGTTATAAATTTCTCATATGAAATATTGTTGATGCAATTAAGTTAGTTAGTGATTTTAATGTGTATTTATTTAAAAATAAAATCTAATTATAATTTTTAATTAAAGTATTGTGTTTAAATTTTTCATTAAAAAAGATTAATTTTTCATTAATAATAATACTTATGGACTTTTGTTTTTGTTGAAATTTACTTGGAACAATTTTATTGTTAGTATCATATTCATTTTTGAAGTTAAAAGAATATGATCAACATTCTTACTCGTTAAAACTTCACATTTTATGAAATAATTTTTAAGTTTTCAAATTCATAAACTTATATCATTACAAAAGTTATTAGATCGATTAATATTTTTTGATAACATGGTGTACCAAAACTAATAATAACTTTTGTTATTTAATATATAATTTATTCTATTGAAAATTAAATTAATATTTTCTAAACTTATAAATACATTTTCTTCTAATTTCTTACACCATTATTTATTATTGAAAAATAATAAATGACTATACTATCCTACAACATATACGATGTACAAAGTAATTTCTTATCTTAAAATTAATTCTGGTCAGTGAGATAAAATTTAAAATATTTTTTTATTTTCTTACTCAAATTTAAATTTAAATTTAGAATTGATTAACAACTCATCCTTTTTAATTTCAATAAAAAAATAAATTGGTTAGATACAAAATATTCAACATTTAATAATTTCAATCATTTAAATTTTAATTATAAAAAATTGGGTTAAAAATTAATTATAAACTTAATAATCGATAATATATATTATATTAGTACGTAAATAATGATATCCATGTATTGATTATTTATTTATTTTTTGACAGAATTAATGTATAATTCATTGAGGATTGATTTATTATCCAAAAATTTTTTATAAACTTTGTAATATATAAAAATAGTGATCTTATTTTTTTTATTATTATTTAAGAAATTCTTCATAATTTTTTAATTAAGTAATTAACTTTTATTATTGTTTTTATACTAAAAAATGTCAATTTATACTATTTACATATTTTTTCACTACTAACAAATAAATAAGTATTTACACTATTATACTTATTGTCTTAGATGATGACTTAAGTTACTTATTTTATATGTTAAATAATATTTTGTATGTTAAATTTATTAAATATTAAGATGAAAAAATTGTTTAATAAATTATATAAATAGTCATTATAGAAAAGAAAATAATTATATATCATATATAATCCTTGATATCTATAGTGTCGTGTATATATTAAGATTATCTATTTTAATTATGTGAGTGATTATTGTTATTTTTATTTTTTCGTTACATTAAAAAATAATATTTAAAGCTAAAAAAGAGATAATTAATTTTTTTAATTTAAATTAAAAAATATCTTATAAATATATCCAATTTTATATACTAAGTGTTATAATATAAATAGTATAGTATTTGCTATAACAATGACTCAAAATATTAATCCAAGATATATTTGAGCCTAGTAAAATCTCAATGCTTGCAAGATTAACTAAAATCTATTGTTAGTATCCCAAATATAGAATTTTTTCAATTATAAAATAAAAAATATTATTTCTCCAAACATGATTTTCGAACTTTAATTCTCCAAATACGATTTTTCAAAAATCATGTTTGGGAAAATAATAATTTTTTTTATTTTATTATTGAAAAAAAAACCCCAAATCTAACTTAGGTTCATTACCTTAAAGACTCAATGCAGATAAGTCCACGCGTCTCCTCTTAAATCGACTCAGATTGGATCTCCATTACTAGTTAGATATGGTAATGAGTACTTAGGGGAGCGTGAGAAGCCCCCTTCCTATTCCTCATTCCTATTTAAAAAAAATGTCCCCCTTCCTTCTTCGTCATTGCAAATTTCTATTTAATTATTCCTTAGGGAACATAGATCTTCTTGGGTATCTACGAATATTTTTTGAAAACTTTTGAAAAAAAAATAACACAAAAAGACATAATATAATAATTATAAAATAATTTAATATAATTCAACACAATTTATAACATATTCGTTATGAAAAATAATATTTTAAAAGGAGAAAACATAAAAACATATTCCAACATAATAACATAACATAATTTTTTGGGACAATATTGAGCGACGTAGTGACGGACTTGAGAGGCAGAGAAAATGAGTTAGAGAGACAGGATCGAGGTTGAGAATGAGCTTGGAAGAAAATGGAAAAATTCAAATTGGAGGTAGAAATTAATATTAATAAATTCAAGAAATAGATCTATGTATATAGAAATTAGGATAAATTAATAATTTTATATTTGTGTATGTTTAATAGGTTTCATGGGGCGGGTACTTATGTTCGTGTCTCCATTAGGAGTAGCAAACGAAAAAACCTGCCTTGTCTCGCCAAAAGTCCGCTATATAGTGGGTGGTCCGCCCCACCCCGCCTAAACATATAAAATCGAAGCAATAAGGTTCGATTTATATGATCCATGCTAAATCGAAGTAATAAGGTTCGATTTATACTCACTTAATAGCAATCCAGTTTATTTTAAATAAATCTCCTTCGTTCAATTTAGTAGCATAAATAGCATCCAAGTAATTCGATTTACTATGAAAACACATCATTCGAACTCCATAAATTTGATTTACATAGATATGTAAATTGAGACATGTACATAGCCTTTTTTTAATTTGGAGGATATACGTAAAATTGGTATACAAATAGTTTATAAAGGTGATTTACCCCACATATTAAAATACAATAAACATATGTGGAGTGAAAGTAAAATAAATAATTAAAAATAAGGTAATAAAATAATTAAAAAATAAAAAAGACATAAAAATAATGTATGTAGTTGATAAAAATATACTGTAAAAAAATTAGTATAATAAATAAATATAAAAGATGAAAGACAAAAATTAAAATATATTTTTGTTAAAAAATGCAAGAAAAATATTGTGAAAAAGAACCTATTAATCAAGTTTTAT
This sequence comes from Arachis stenosperma, assembly GCF_014773155.1. Lineage (NCBI taxonomy): Eukaryota > Viridiplantae > Streptophyta > Magnoliopsida > Fabales > Fabaceae > Arachis > Arachis stenosperma. Next base: position 40,377,453 of record NC_080379.1, on the reverse strand, counting down.
GAAAATATTATAAAAAATTTAAAATGTTAGTAAATAAAATAGTAACTCCTTTAAGAATTATTAATCAAAATACATAAAAGCACATTCTGATTTCTAGATATAGAAAATAATAAAAAAATAATTCAAATTAAATTCATTTATTTTATTTTTTTTATTTATTATTTATTAAATAATTTAATATTTATTTATTTTTGGTCAAATCAAATAATATAATTGATTTGTTATAATTAATGTTATTCACTCTAATGGTATAATTGAAACATATTGAAACTCTGAAGGTAAAATTAAAACTAAATATTAAGGATAAAATTAAAATAAAATTGCATTACAATCTTGTGAATTTTTTTTAATAAAAATCTCATTTATTTTCTTAATGAATGTTAATTTTGTTGTCAAATTTTATATTACTTTTAAAATTTTAGCGTAATTGAGTCTAATTTTTACATTTAATTTTGAAAAATTTACTCAAAAATTAATATGTAAATCACATTATTATTATTATAAAATTACTTTTTTAATATAATTAGTGCTGCTTATTTGAACTATTAAATTTAGCTTCTAATAATATTAAAGTCAACCTATTTTATTATCTTGTGCCTTCAAAGAATTTACACGACTGACATAAAAATATAACAATTGAAAAAAATTATTACAATGGATATATTCATTTTAACAAATATTCTTCTATCTAATACTATAAAAAATACATTGGCCATTTTGAATTATTACAAGTCAACTTCCATCCACAGTAGTAGAATGCCTAAATTGAGATATATTCATCAAACAAACAATCAATAAAACACACTCATCTGTACTTTCTCATTTTGGATACATTTATACATAAAAAAAATTATACATAAAAAAGAAAAAGAAAAAGAAAAAAAGAAGAGTTGAAATAGTAAGAGCGATAAAAATTACGATTCTTATCATTTTGTGTGGCCATTTATATATAGTAGACCAGACAACTATGATTATCTAACAAAATTAATTTATATTTATTGCACTCAACTTGAATAAATAAGAAATTATCTTATATTAATTTAGTTCTTAATTCATATGATTTGAATTGAGCTCAATATATATGATATAATTTGATTTGATTTAATTATTAATTGAAAATATTTCAATTGCCTATTTTATTCATAGATTTATTATTTTAATGACTAATAAATTAATCAAATTAATTAATTAGTACACACAATAAATTTAGTTTAATAAATTAAAAGAAATAAATTAAAAAATATTAACAGAATATTAAAAAAATTAAAAAATACTACTAAATTAAATTGATATAAATTATAATAAATTAAATAATATTTAAATATCTAATCTAATCAATTAATTTATATAGTTAGTTTATCGTAATAACTTGTATTTAATGAGTTAAAAGAAATAAATTATAAAATACCTTTAAAAATATGTCATGTCAGCTCCATCATTAAGTGCAGAAATCTAATTTTTATATAATAGAATAAATAGATAAACAATCCGAGATAAATAATCAACCAAGTATGCGGATTGCATTACTCTTAAAGAAGTTAGTTAACTAACATGATCAACGGTTCTGAAGCTTCACAAGACCATTATAAATAGGGATCGTCTATGGTGTATATCCTATAAAACATCCACACCTATAGATCCTAAGTGGTTTGCTCCATTTTGAAACATGTGGTAAGGAACAGGTTATGACAATCTTCCTGTGTGGGCTCAGAATATCTCATAGGATACATTTTAAATGCTCCAGGAAGTATCGGTACACCGGTTGTTTTAACCGTTGATTTCAATTAATATATATTATATATATTTTTTATAATTTAGATCAACGGTTAAAATAATTAGTGTACCAGTATTCCCGATACACTTGAAATACTTCCTATCTCATATAGCCATCTTTAGAAACTTAATTACGTGTAATTAATAGAGTGCATTCTTGTATGATAATTTAGATTTATAAAAATAATTTATTTGTTTGGTTGTCTAATTTATCATGGTATAATATGATATAGAGTTTAAATATTAATTTGTATATATCTTTTTAAAATAGTCATAATTTTTAATTTAAAATTAACTATTAGGATAATAATATTGTCACAACTATTTTTTATAATATCACTTCATATATACTTTTTTATATTATATATTTATATGAATTTATAAAAATAAGTGACTTTATTAAAATAAAAATGGCGATATCTATTTTTTACTTATTGTATTCTAATTATTGTTTAAAGAATATCACTCTATTTTTCTTAAGGTGCGTTAGCATTAGTCATTGCTATTAGTATTTAGAAGTTGCAATGTTGTTATTTCTTATTGATCTTGTAAAAATAAAATATCTAATTTTAAATTAGTTATGTTACAAAAATAAAAAGATGATAAATAAAAATAAAAATGTAAATATTTAAAAATAAAAAATTACACATGTAAAATAAGTAAATAATCATCATTATCAATTTGTTATTTTTTAATAAAAAGAGAAATAGAATAGACCTATGTTAAATAATTTTGCTTTTCTTTTGGTCATGGGACCTATTATTAAAAGATACAATTTTTTTAGAAATAAATTCTAATTATTTTTTTATAGAAAAATTTATTAATAGTGACAATACCTAAATAAAAGACTGGTTTACAAATAGCTTACATCATGGCTAATTAAAATGCTCACAGAAGATATTTGGTAAAGTCCTCAACAGCAAAAATTACAAAGAACATTCCATTAATCATATATAATTAAATTTCTAAAAATGATTATATGAGATAAATAAGTCAAATGTCTCTGCTGGTGCCAGCCTCCTGAACCCACAAACAAAGGTCGCCACAATCCACACCATATAATTTCCCAAATAAATATCGTTCCTAACACATTTGGAAAGCAACTTTTTAGAAGTTCAACCAATACATTAGTTTCTTTCTTGGAAAAAGAAAGGACAAAGTTTGAACAATAATAAACATGGATATGGAGTTGAGCACCACAACGCTTGTTTTATTCATATTGCTGGCTGCGTGTGGCATAACTCAATCTCTTGTCGTTCCTATTGCAAAATATAGTGGGGTACCTAATTCAGATATAACTCAGGTAATGATAACTAGCTAGCTTGGTACATAATATCATTGATAAATTTTGTTTGAACAATGATGTTAGTTGTAGTGCCGTGTGTATATAGGCTCTTACAAATGCATGGAGAGAAGCATGTGTATCACCAACAGCAAGCAAGATTGTGATACCTCGTGGGAATGAGGACAGTGGATTTGAAAGGGCCTTGTAAGGCTCCTATTGAGCTTTATGTTGATGGAACAATTATAGCACCAATGAACCCTCGTGATGTTGGCGATGAATGACAATGGGTTAAGGTTCAATATGTTGATTACTTTACCCTATCTGGCAATGGTGTTTTTGACGGTCAAGGTGCAATAGCTTGGCAACAAAATGATTGTGGAACCAACGTCAATTGTGCTAGGACTCCAATGGTGAATAAAATTTTTCTTTTCCATCCCAGTTATTTTGGTTTTCAATTTCTTAACATTTTACAACCATGCTACGCGTACAAAAAAATCAGCTACTAAATCAGACATTCGTATATAGTAGCTAATTAGCATTTTTTAAATCAATACTGTCTAGATAGTATATAAACTATTTTTGTGTTACTTATTTTCAAACCAAATTTATATATTTATGTCTAAAAGATGAATGAATTGTGTTTGATGATAGAATTTTGGTTTCAACTTCATGAAACATGCAGTTGTTAGGATAATAACATCAAAGGATAGCAAGAACTTTAATGTAAATGAATTGGGGTGCCAAAACTTCACCTTTGATGGGTTCAAGGTCATTGCACCAGGGAACAGCCTAAACACAGATGGCATCCACTTGGGAAGATCAAATGGAGTGAGGATTCTGAACACAGACATAGCAGTTGGAGACGATTGCATCTCGATCGACGACGGAAGCGTGAACACACACATCTACAATGTGAAGTGTGGACCTGGCCATGGCATCAGTGTTGGAAGCCTTGGCAAGTACACCACTGAGGCTCCTGTGGAAGGTCTTATTCTCAAGAAGGTCACTTTAACAAACACTGACAATGGTTTGAGGATCAAGTCTTGGCCTAGTGCTCCTGGAACTTCTCCTATCTCTAATCTTTATTATGAAGACGTTACCATGATTAATATCAGGAACCCTATAATCATTGACCAGGAGATTGCCCTTGGAACCAATGTAATAAACGGGTATATATTATTCATCACTATACATATATACATACATTATTAATTGTTACTAATTGTTTCTGTTTCTGTGCACTTGTTTAGAATCCATCAAAAATAAGGATAAGAAATGTTTCATTCAAGAACATTAGGGGCACCTCATTAACCAAGGAAGGGGTGAACCTCATATGCAGCAGTGTTCTGTCATGTGAGCAGGTCATGTTATGTGATATTGATCTCAAATTCAACGGAGCTTTGGCAGTCGCCGTATGTCGTAATGTCAGGCCAACCATTGCAGGAAGAGCTCTTCCATTCGTAGCTGCTAATTAGAGTCTTTGCTTAATACATGTATATATACAAGTTGTAGTGCTCTTTATGAGTTACGGTACATGCTCCTTCGTACAAGTTGGTTCAAAGATCAATAGTATTTGATTAATTGGAGATGTTTCAAACAACAGCAGAAGAGGCCCGTGCATTGGCAGAAGATACCAACATGGCTGGTGAAAGAGCCAAATTATGTGGACATATAAAAGTCTAAAAATTCCAAAAGAAAGAGAAAATGTCCAAAAGCATCAGCCAACACATAGCTGAAAGAGATGTTAATTTTTTTATTCATTTTTAATACACTTATGTAATTTTGTGTGTGTTATATTTTTTTTCATAATATGATTTATAATTTTAGTTTGACAAACGATAATTCAAACACACACCTAGTATTTCAAAATCAATTTGAAGAAAATTAAAACAAACAACTCGTTTGCTTTACCATTGTAATAAACAGTTGAGTACAACGTTGGCAGTTTGGCTCACAAGTTCGATTACAGAAGACGCTGCAACTCGTTATTCACAACTCACAAGCGCATGACCGCAATTATATTACAAAGGCGAAAAATTGAAACACTCAATGATCAAAACTGTAGAACAAATGTTCATTCAAAACTTATAAGGATGTTACATGAATTATGAGAGAGAACATGCTATCAAACTCTATATATCTACCATCCTTAATATATTACTTTCAACCTGTTTCGCAATAACTATATCTAACTTAAATACTTCTAGCCTACCAGTAACATATGAAGGGGAGACCAGGAAGGCTATTATGACTCAATTATATCACGACCGAGTTCTATTCTTGTTGTAACTTTCATAACGCCGAGAGACAGCAGACTCAGATAAAGTGTCCCAAACCTACAAGGTATGAGTGACAACAGTAAATTTCACAGAAAAATCTATCAAGAACACAAATTTGAATTTCTGTGGCCCTTTTCACTCACTTGCAATTTTCCCTCTGAGCCTCCTATAGCCAACACAAAGGGATTTTCCTCTGAGAACGAAAAAGAAAATATAGCTCCCTGAAAAGTCACATCCAAAAACAGAAGTCAACCATGCTACTTGTATCATGATTCAAACTAGAGAATACCTTTTTCCCGTTAAAATCTCAACAAATAAAAGAAGCAAACTTACACCATTGGAAGCTTTAGATGCCACAACAGATGGTTGATTATTCGATAAATCTCAAAGCTTTACCTACAACAAATAACAGTACTCGAATGAGATGATTTCAAATTCTGCAAGATATAGTATATAGGAATAAGAACACAACAAAATGACTTCACAATTACCATTTTGTCTATCGATCCAGTAGCAAGTAGCTGCAAGAAGGCAACAAAGTACCGTTAAACTAGAGTACACAATAACTTGGTATTTCTCACCAAGATATTGAAAATACATACATTAGGTGCTGAAACGTTATAGGATACTGAGGTAACAACTTTGTCATGTGCATGAAGAGTAAATGTAGAACTTAGATCAGATGTGGATTCAGACTTTGCGGTCCGAACATCAAAACACTTGATAGTACCATCCTCGAGACTCACCTAGAAGCACAATTTAATTATTATTAGTGAAGCTAAAACTATGCATCCATAAAAATACAATTACCAATTCAATCACTGAAACGAGAAATCAAAATTAACCATAACACATCACAAAATAGTGGTAAGTGTGTGGATCCCAGGCCAAGCTCTCGACATCAGCTGTGATTGACCACTTATAACCAGGATGGGATGGCATCCTTCCATCCCTCTGCAAAGTGTAAAGGCATTGAAAGCATTAGAATGTTAGATAACTAAGAAAAAAGACAGACAGAAATTCCAATGTGAACATTTTTAAAGAGAAAGTCTGTTTTGGCACATGAATATTATACAACCAAAATCTACAGTGTAATAAGTATCCATTCCAGATAAAAAAAGAAATGCAAAAATATAGAGTATATAAGAAATATTCTGTCACTACCAGGACCACAGTATGATCAAATGAACCACTAAGAAGAATTTCTCGTTCACGATGATGCCAAGCAACTGCTCGAACCTGTCAAGATAGATGAACAAAGCCATTAGACAACATATTGACTCAAGCAACCTAAATTAATGTTAGTAAGACAAAATATACAATATTAAATGACTTAATTAAGGAAAAAAGTAAAAAATCTTTCCTACCAACGTATAAGTAATATTTCTGAATTTGTACACTATTTAAAAGTAAGGGAAAAAAGAAAAGAAAAGATGATGGACATGAAGAGGGAAAGTCCTCTTTATCAATAAAAGAAGCTCATATTTGTAATAATTAATTGTGTCTGACTGATGCTCCATTGTACTCTCACACTTCTCAGTAGCCACATCCCAAATCTTGACTCGCTTGTCAGCACTGGCACTAGCAAGTACATTCCTGAATATTTTAAGAATGACTGCCATCAGAGGTTTAAAAGAATAGAGTTTCAAAATAAGTAATAAATGAAACCTTTATGTCCCAAAAGGTGCCCAACAGATGAAATAATACCAAAATCCAGTTTTAAATTTAACAAACCTGAGCGCTTTGTTTCAGGCAAGACCAAGTACAGAGTCAGTGTGACTGCCATCTTTGTATTTGATTGATTTCTACAAAACCAATTAACAGAATCAGTAACTGGGTCTATACTCAGAATTGTACTTCAACATAAAAAGATTTACAAACCTTCTTCCCCTTCTTTTTCTCTGAAATGCCACCTAAAACCATGCATGGCTGCACTACATCAATCTGGGAATAAAGAAAGCTTAGAAGGTATTCAATGAAAGTGGCTTTATATTCTGAATGATGTTTCCAACTTTTTAGTGAAATTTATTAACCATATTCACTTACAACATCAAGGTCCCAAATTTTTATTGACGGTTCCATTGAACCAACAGCTAAGAAGTTTCCTGCAATGATAATGAAATAATAATGCGATAGAAAGTAGAGGAAGCATAAGGGGATCAAGTCAAATTTTGAACATGCAAATGAAGACTAGAATTTATAACTTATTTACTAAAACAAACAAGAGCACAAAAAATCAACATATTTAATAAAAAAAAGGGTAAACATACGAGATGCATTGACAAAGGCAATATTCTCCACCTTTCTCTCTTCCTTGAAGGCAGTCAAGCCAAGCTGTGGATAGTAGAAATGTAGGAATTATGATATCATGATGGACATACATGTTCATCTCACTAGTACCGACGTCCTCAAGTATATGAACCTTGTAGTAGAAAAAGATGCAACTCATATAAGTCTACCATTGCATCACATAACATCCATAAAAAAATACATCAGCCAATAAGTGAGGATTTGTTTACCTCGAGAAGACTAAAATCGTCCTCAGTACGAGCACAAACAACGACAGAATCAGTTGGATTAATGATCATGTCTTCGAATTCCTCAGAGTCATCATCATCCTTAACGATGTAAAACAATATAATGTTGTAGAGTCAAAAATGAAGGTCAACAGCAGAATGCAGACAAAGTATTGGAACTTACGTTCTTATATTTGATATTAGGATCCAGGTCGATACTTGGATAATAAAGATCACCAATCTCGAAACTAAATACATCAACTCCTAAGGTCAATAAAAAGATGCAACTTAACATAGACAACACAAGGAGACAGAGCTAGCTAGCTAACCATAGCCATGGCTGATATCATGCTAAGTGATTCGATAGCTAACTCTAACTAAACAGACAGATAACTCCCTGAGATGTTATTGTATACCTTCATCTTCATCATCATAATGTTCCATGTCAAGCTCCTTCAAACCGAGGTCAATATCGTCCAATTTATCAGCCTTCCCGAGAGCATCAGCAACATTGAGTGCTCGTGCAACTTCATCGACGGCGCCACCGGTATCATCCATGCGTTCATCACTTGCTTCTTCCTCATTTTCACTGTCTTCTCCACTGCATAACATACATGTACTGTAAAGTATTTGATAAAATTTTATAATTGGCTAAGTGAGTTTTGAAGAAGAAGAGAAAGACCTGGCGGTGGCAGTGGCGGCGGTGATTATATCTTGAATTTCTTCCTTGGAAGGAGTTTCAACTCGGTGGGTTCCGCCTTTGAAGCACCTATCGGTATCCATGAAATACCTGAAATCATTCTGAGACTCGAAATCAAACGAAAGAATAAAGTGGTGTGTGTGTATGTGTGTAGAATGGTGGTGGCAGCAGCTAGCTTGCAATAGCAGAGAGTAACAAGGAGGAGAAGGAGAACCCTTAGGCATTGTTTGGATATAGGAAAGAAAAGAGAAGTAAAGAAAATGAAAGGAAAGAAAATAGAAGGAAAAGTAGAGTTATTTGTGTGTTGTTTGGATGAAGAGAAAATGAATGGAAAGAAAATAAAAAGAATTTTTTTTGTTTGGATGAGAAGAAAAATTGGAAGAAAGAAAATCATAATGGTATAAAGTTGAGGTAATGACCAAATCAGTACCGAAAGATTGAAACGCTGACATTTTGGTACCTCATTCTCGTATTTGACAAAAAGACACCCGAAAAATTTTAAAAACTGATAAGCGTGTCCAAGTTATTGCCGGACCTAAGTTCTGGTGAGGACAATGCTGACCTGGACACCGGATTTTGCTGACAAAACATGTTTTATTTGGGTTGTAATTTTTAATTAAGTAATTTGTTAGCCTAGGTGAAAATTAAATTAATTGAAATTGATTTGGCCCCAAAATCAGAGCTCTTTGCCCTAATCCCCAATACTGCTATCTTCGTTCACTCGTAGGAGGGGAGCCAAAATTTGGAAGATGCATACAGCAAGGGCTCGTGGAAAAGCTGCAACGGTGAGAAGGTAGTCATCGATGCAAGCCTTAGACGTGGATGGTGCTTCCGGTGTTGTGAGAAAAACTTACGATGGCTGCTGCTTTTGTCCCCTTCCAGTGGTTCCGTTGAAGTCGAAGACAAGTAGCAACCCTGATAGATGGTTTCTACGCTGCCCTATGTGGAAGGTAAGCTTGGAATTTTGATGTATATGTGACGAATTAATGCAATATCCCTTCTTGGTTTGTCGTCTGTGCTTATTCAGTTGTAGTTTTTGATTGTTGTCTGATGTTTGAAATTTTCCTGTTATGCTAGAACACACAAATGCGTTGCGGGTATTTTCAATGGTTGGATGAAATACAAGAGGAATGTGTGGAAGGAGAAGTTTCTTCAGAGAATAGTAATATGCTGGGCAAATCAGAACCAAAATAGAAAAGCAGAATCAATGTCAAATGTGGGGATGGCCAGGAAATTGATAGGATGATGATGGTACTATCTGTGGTGAATGACATGAAGGAGCATCTGAAGAGGGTTGAGTTGTGCTTAATTTTTATGTGTATATTGGTTGGGATAAATGTGGCTTTGATTATGTTTAGTTTGGCTAAGTAGGTAGACAGTGCATAGTATAATTGTATAACAATGACACTTTGAAATTTTGTAATCTTCTCCTCATTGTAATTGAGATGATTTAATATATGCTGTGAACAGATTTGTGAAGAAATTTTTGTCGTCCTGATGTAAGCAAGCTATACAGATTAATAGTAAGCCATGTAATAGATTTGTGAACAGAACCTCAATAAAACACCAGGAGCTATAAAATGAAGTTATAACCATTAACTATTCAGACTAACAAAGTTCAGACCCCAAAATAAGACTAGCAAAATGACACTTATGTTCATAGTAGCTGCAACAGACCCAAAATGACACAAACAAAACACAAAAAGACTTAGTTTGCACTTACATGCCATAATGGCACTTGGGTTTATGTTAACTAAATCATGTCCAAACAGGAGCTAATAACAAGCTAAAAAACCCAAGATCAAAATCAGTTCAGTTGTTGTCATTTGTTGATGGCTTTGATGGTGGTGGTCTGGATGGCTTTTTCTTCTTCAAGGATAGGGTGGGCATGAAGCCAGTGAACCTCCTCTGTGTGGCTGGACCTGCTGCTGTCATGGTCTCCCTAGTCACAGTTGGTGGCCTAAATGGTGTTGCACGTTGGTCCTGAAGATTGGGCCTAACTAATGGACCCTGTGGCATTGACCCAGTCCCACTATATGGGTCTGCAGCATTGGATAGAGGTGCAGGAATTTGGGAGCTAGACCCAAGATCAAGCCTGACAGCCCTAGGTTGAGCAGGGGGTGATGGTGCAGCTGCTGCATTTTGCCTTGGAGTGGTGCTGCCCCTTCCTCTTGGTGGAACTGGGTTGCCCCTTACAAAAGATGGTATGCCCCTCCTCTTTGGTGTTGGTGCCGATTGCGAAGTAGTTGTTGGAGGTGCCAAGTTGGTTGGTGCTGGTATAGTGGCTACATTAGGGGGTGCAGCATTTGTTGTAGTGTTCCCAGAATGTGTTGGACTAACCAAGTTATTCTGCATCAATTTGTCCATTCATGAAAACAGATACAAGAGTTTGGAACAACAAGGTATCATAAATCACATTGTTTACGTGATCAGGCTGACTTTGTGGATGGTTTTGAGTGAGGTCTTCCTCATCTGCAACATGTGCAGCATGTGCAGCCTCCATGGTCTCCTCCCCAGTTAGGTTTTGTTTACCTTGAGAAGACTGAGATCGTTCTCAGTACGAGCACAAACAATGACGGAATCAGTTGGATTAATGAGCATGTCTTCAAGTTCCTCAGAGTCATCATCATCCTTAACAATGTAAAACAATATGATGTTGTAGAGTCACAAATAAAGGTCAATAGCAGAATGCAGACAAAGTATTAGAACTTACGTTCTTATCTTTGATATAAGGATCCAGGTCGTTACTTGGATAATAAAGATCACCAATCCTGGAACTAAATACCTCAACTCCTAAGATCAATAAAATGATGCAAATTAACACAGACAACACAAGGAGACAAAGCTAGCTAGCTAACCATAGCCATGGCTGATATCATGCTAAGTGATTCGATAGCTAACTCTAATTAAAACCGCTAACTAACTAACTAACTAACTAACTAACTATGATAGATAACTCCCTGAGATGTTATTGTATACCTTCATCTTCATCATCATAATGTTCCATGTCAAGCTCCTTCAAACCGAGGGCAATATCGTCCAATTTATCAGCCTTCCCGAGAGCATCAGCAACATTGAGTGCTCGCGCAACTTCATCAACGGCGCCACCGGCATCATTCATGCGTTCATCCCCTGCTTCTTCCTCATTTTCACTGTCTGCTGTACTGCATAACATACATGTATTGTAAAGTATTTGATAAAATTTTATGATTGGCTAAGTGAGTTTTGAAGAAGTAGAGAAAGACCTGGCGGCGACGGTGGTGATTATATCTTGAATTTCTTCCTTGGAAGGAGGTTCAGCTATGGTGGGTTCCGCCTTCAAAGCACCTATCGGTATCCATAAAATAGTTGAAATCATTCTGAGACTCAAAATTAAACGAAAGAAGAAAGTGGTGTGTGTGTGTGTGTAGAATGGTGGTGGCAGCAGCTAGCTAGCAGTAGCAGGGAGTAATGAGGAGGAGAAGGAGAACCCTTAATGGTCCAGTTCGGTGATGGCTTAACGGGCCTTAAAACAAACTCAACCCAGCCCAATAAAGGCCTAAATATTTGGAAGTCCAAATTGATTTGGCACCGAAATTTTTTTTTCCTCTTTTCACTTTTCGTTCCCCGCTCCTTCCTCCCTCTTCCCTCTTCCCCCCTGTGTTGGACTAACCAAGTTATTCTGCATCAATTTTTCCATTCATGAAAACAGATCCAAGAGTTTGGAACAATAAGGTAACATAAATCACATTGTTTACCTGATCAGGCTGACTTTGTGGATGATTTTGAGTGAGGTCTTCCTCATTTGCAACATGTGCAGCATGTGCAGCCTCCATGGTCTCCTCCCAGTTAGCTTCTTGCTCCCTAGCTTCTTCCTCATCAAGATCTAGTTCTTCAGCTCCTCTTCCAGTTCCTTTCTCAAGACAAGTTCTGCTATTATGTCCAACCTTACAAAGAGCACATGAATAAGGTAAATCAGCATTCATCAAATTTACAAATGGCAAATAAAATGTGAAGTAAATAGATATTAACATTACTGATCCTCTTGCAGATTTGGCATGTTATCTGTCCGTATCTTCTCTTGGCCTTATATTGGCTCCCAAAGCTTTGCTCAGTGCTATCCTTTATCCTCTTCTTGGTAGGTCTGCCAATAGGCCTCTTGTATGGAGGGGCAGACATGGCAGCCCTTTGTGATGTTCCCAGTACTCTTGACTCGGCATGCTGCTAATGTGAAACTGGTAAGTCCTATTATATGCCTCGATGGTGAGCTTGTGATGGACATAGTCTTCAGGCTTCTCATTCTTTCTCTGGATTGCTGCAATCCCATGACAGCATGGTAGTCCAGTCAGCTGTCATTTTCTGCATGAGCATGTCCTCTCTCGTGTATTGACTCTCACTCTATGTTGCCACTTTATTACTTCAAACTGGTTGTGCCCATCATCACCACACAATTGTGCTTCCCAGTAGTTAGCTTGTCTTTTTTCTTTCTCTAGCCTACTGACTTGTACAGGAGTTATCTGTCCAGTGTAAGTCATTAGTGAGTCCTTGTGAGTTGCCATTGTCTTCATGATATAGAACCTAAGCTCCTCAAGTATTGTCAAAATGCTCTTTCCCCGCAGACCGACAATTGTTGAATTAAATGACTCACAGTTATTGCTTGTCAAATTATCTACCTTTGGCCATTCTGAAAACCTTGATCTCGACCACTGTTCTTGTTCAAATTTGGACAAATACTCCCATGCTTGTTTGTTGATCCGTTTTACAGCTGCCATTGCATCATTGAACTCTTGATCAGTTGTTGCTTTTGCACATTGCCAAAATGCTGCCTTAAGTTCCTTATCCTTCCATCTCTTGTTCAGATTTCTCCACATATGCATACAACAAAATCTGTGCTTGACCCCCGGCATTACGTCCTGCAATGCTGGTATTAATCCCTGCATTGAATGGTTACCACAATTAATTAGGAGACATTCGAGAAGTTACATCTAGAAACACACAAGAATTCAAATACAATAGTCTTAGTGCACATCACCTTTTGCTGGTCCGACATAAAAACCCAGCCATTTTCATTGTAGTCCCCTATGTCAGTGTGCAATTCCTCCAGAAAGAATCTTCAATTTTCCCTAGTTTCTGCATCAACAACCCCATACGCTATTGGAAAAAGTTGATTGTTCGCGTCCTGACCAACGGCAGTTAGTAATTGCCCTCCAAAGTAGCCTTTCAAAAACGTCTCATCCAAAACTATAAAGGGTATACACCCTGCTTTAAATCCATTTTTGCAAGCAGCCAAACAGATGTACAAGTTCCTAAACCTAGGCAACCCCTCTGGCTATGGAGTAGTCCTCATGTTGGCTCTTGAACCAGGATTAGCCTTCATGATTTCGTTCAGATAGTCTCTAAGCCTTAGGTATTGATCTTTCTCTGCTCCCTCAATAACTTCTTTGGCCTTGTCCATAGCCCTATACATCATCTTCTCATTAACTGATATGTCATACTCCACTTTAAACCACTCCTGTGTCTCCCTCTGCAGCATATTGGGATGGATTCTGAGCTTTGGCACCAGTTCCTCAGCAACCCAAGAACAACTAATAGACTTACTCTTGTTGCTTCTAGGACACGTATGTTCATCCACAAATGTCTTTATCTGAAAGGATGCTGGGTAGTTGGTCCTGGCACAGTAGCACAACCATGGGCAGTCGGGGTCATAGTAAATCACCCTACACCTCTTCTTCTCATTCCTCAGATAGAATACTTGTCTCCCAATTTGTATGTTATACTTCTGCACTGTTGCTTTGAAGTGGTCCATGGTCTCGAACTCCATATTCAACTCCAGAGTTATTTTTCCATATGGCGTGTTGGGATTATGTTGAGGAAATACAGGTTCCTCTTCATCGTCAGATGCAGGAGGGCTATAGAGTTCTTTAGACTCAAATTGGTACATCTCAAGTTCACTTTCACCATCTTCTCTATTCGAGTTAGGCACCTCTACCCTTGGTGCTTGATCCTCCTTTCTAGGTACAATTCTTTGCCCAGACGGTTGAGGCCTTGGATGATTTCTCCTTGTGTTGGTTCTCCCAGTTGTTTGTGTTACATTATCTGTTGCAGAATCATTTGAGATACATGAGAATTGAGGAAGTATCACCATTTTCTGATGATTATACCTTTCTTCAAGGTCTTTTCAAAGATCTGCAGGATCTTTTAATGTGAGATATTCATTTTTCAATTCTTCGTCAAGATGACGACGAAGAAAAATCATGACTTTGGCTTTATCCTTCTGGGATGCATTATTTTCAGCCTTATGGTATCTCCAAGATCTATTGAATCAAGATGAATTTCAGTATCTAGTATCTATGATAAATAATTATTTCCAGATATATCAAGAGCATTGAATTTAAGATGAGAGAGCTTCGACATAATGAAAATTTGTTACCTGAGTCTTCCTAAAAATTTGATCAGAGTCTCATACTGATAATGTGTTGTTAAATAAATAAATAAGGAAGAGGTAACAAATATAAAGTATGAAAATATAATTAGATAGTTCTAGTAGTAATGTTCACTAGAATTACTATATTAATAGATATATTTAATAATATCGCAGTAAAGAATATAAGAGAGAGAATAGTATAAGAGAGAGAGAGAGCGAAGAATATTTAATATGAAAAAGTATATGTTACCAACAACATTTTTGAACAATGTGTGAACAATGTGAATTAATAGAGTTAAAAGAGTAAATTAATCTTAAATTTAATTAGTAGCATTCAATTAGGGTGTAGTGTATTTTTATTTGATTGGTAATTGTTCATATTGTTTAAGATGATCATTATTTACCTAGCACTTCTTATTGTTGTGTAACTATGTGTTACGTACTGAGGTTTAACCTCTATTTATACATGTAAGGAGGCTACCTTTTTCCACTATTATTAAATATAAGGACTTTGGTAACATATATGAAAAAAGTGAGCCACCGATGGTCATTCATTTCATTCTTATCGTAACACTATTAATATAATAATTTTAGTGAACATTACTACTAAAACTATCTAATTATATTTTCATATTTTATATTTGTTACCTCTTTCTTATTTATTCATTTATTTATTTATTTAGTTATTTCACAATAAATTTGATATTTTGATCATCTAATCATTTATATTATCAGATAAATACTAGCACCCTAGAGATATATAATTGCTTATAATAGTTTACGTTGTATTCTTCTGTTAATTTAAGTTTTTTTTTAAATATCGTGATAATTTTTTTATTTTCATTCTATATCTTTTGCTATATTATTATTATTATTATTATTATTATTATTATTATTATTATTATTATTATTATTATCGTGTATAGTAAGCTTTTTATATGAGTGATATGATAGTCACAAAAAAAAATAAGTGATATGATTATTTTCTTCTTCTGTTAATTTAAGTTTTTTTTTTAAAATATCATGATAATTTTTTTATTTTCATTTTATATCTTTTGCTATATTATTATTATTATTATTATTATTATTATTATTATTATTATTATTATTATTATTATTATTATTATTATTATCGTGTATAGTAAGCTTTTTATATGAGTGATATGATAGTCACAAAAAAAAAAGAGTGATATGATTATTTTCTTTGACAAAAAAGGTTTTGGTTATGATGATTTAAGTTCAACACATAAATACTGCTTGCCAATGAGCTTTGGTTGCTCAAGTTGCATTATGGGGTCTTCCTCCTTAGAAATCTCGATGTTGAGCTTCTGTGACTTTGAAATTATCAAATAGTAATAACTATCTCAAATATTAAAGAGTAAAATAAAACTTTACTTTTCAACAAAGTCAAGTTCGGAGGCTGATAACTCATATAGTCATCTACCATCAATATATATGTTCGAATTGAATGCATCATTCACGCGTACACAAACATACATGTTACTACTAATAGTTGGACCCCCTAATTAATTAATTATATTATTCTATTCTGTCTATAATTTTCATTCTATATAATATAATATAACTATGTCTATAGAATATTGATTGTCCCTTACTGCTTTAGAAAATAACAATCACATTATTGAAAGAATGTGTGTCTACGGTGTTTATATAAATAATACAATCTTTAATTTTGAAAAGATATTGATTCTATTTTTCAATACTTATATTTAAATAATTTAGGTAAAAAAATGTTGTAGGCACTATATAAAATTGGTCTTGCAAAAACCACAAAAAATATTTTATTGGTATAGACAAGAAAAATTGATATGTTTCTAAGTATATAAAACAAATAAAAAGTTAATCTAAAAATAAGAAATAAATGACTTAATCGCGTTTTTTTTTGTTCAAATAATCAGTTTAAGAGAAAGTATAAAGGGAGAATTTTTTTTTTTGAAGAAATTAAGTAACCTTTTCTTCACGCTTTTGATCGATGTCAGATTTGGAGCTGAGAAGGAGAAGGAGGTGGTGCACATGGCGGACGAGCTCCGCAGGGGTGCGAGGCTTGTTCTTGAAGAGGCCCTTCATGATGATATCATATCCATTGTGGCAATGCAATGCGATTTGAATTGCATGGAGACGAAGAACATCACTGCCAATTAATGATGCTCTTGTTGCACGTAATTAATGTTTTTTTTGGAAAATCCACAAAACTAATCTGACTTGTTCGCACATCATTGCTTCTATTTTCCCAAACCTGCCGCATCCATTCATTCTTTCCTAATTTTTTCTTTGTGTTTGCTACGGTACGATAATAAATTTATACGTACTAATATATTTAAAATATGGACATGTAATAATAAGGCACGTGAAATTTATTTTCCACATCAGCATTTGATTTTTTATTTTTAAAATATATATTATATCACCACTTTTACTAATACTTTCTTTTAATTAAATAAAAATAAAAAATATTTTTTGTTTAATTTTATAAAAAGTCTTAAACATCCTTACTTTATTTGATTAGACAAAAATACCCTTTTAAATTAATCAAATTTTAGAATTCAATTAATCCTAATTTTATAGTTTCAAATAATTTAAACAACAAAATAAAAATATAAAAAAAAACTAAAAATCAATCGTTCTTTATCTTCTTCAATTTTTCTAATCATTCCTCCCCTCCCTCTGAAAATAAAAAATCAATCGTTCTTCATCTTCTCCAATTCCCCTAATCATTCTTACCCCTTCTAAAGCAAAGCATTGAAAGTTCCAAACCAAAACGATAAAACCCTAGCCCTAGTTTCTTTGCCACGGCCGTCCCCAGGTTCTCAGCGCTTCCGCTTCTTCCTCTTCCCCCTTTCCAGAACCCAGGTTGCTCGGCACGTCATCCCCATCCTCGCTGGCTTCTCTGTTCGTGGCTTGGACCAGCTCGCCTTCAGATCACCGCTTGCCATCGTCTCTGCTCTCGCCGTCGTCTTGCCGGTTGCCATCGTGTCTCCGATGAAGGTTAGTGGCCCTGCTCTGACATAAAATACATGTTTCAAAGAAACCATTGGTAAAAGGCGTTTTAGTTATAGAGATTGCGATGCTTTTCATGATGCAGGTATATATATCTTGGGCTATTCGACAGCGAAGTAGAAGCTGCAAGATCCTAGTGAAACTTGATAACAGTCTCACAATTGTTCTTTTGCTGGTGTAATTGCTGATAAGTACAATGTTGTTTGCCAAATCTATTCACAGTTTGTTCTAAGTTAATTGTAAACTTTAGTTTGTGCTCAAATGACAATTTTCTTTATGACTTGTATTTACAGTGGACAGTGGAAGTTGATCCAAAATTTCATGAGATCATCTATTATGGGGAATATATATTTTTCTTTGTTTTCCTGATATCATAGTGTTGTTCTTGAACTATTTTTAGGTCACATGAACATTTAATTTAGGGGTCAGAAAATGACATAATTATTTGGTGAAAAAAAAACTGGGTTCTCTATGCTATTTGAAGTTCATATATATCATCTGTAAAATTGTCTTATTAATATCTCCAACTTGGGGGTAACTCATGGTATGTGGTAGTGGTTTTCGTGTTGCTATACTTGTTGCTACAAGTTTTATATGAAAATAGCATGTTCACAGCATCCTTTACCTACTCTGAAAGAATCAGAGGAACCAAAGAAAAAGTAAAAACGTCAGAAGGGGAGAAATCAGGTTTTCTTGCACCTCTTTAACTATCTAATGCCCTTGTAAATTTTCTTGGTACTGGAGAAAGTGAGTTATCAAGAGCTGAGGTTATAAAAAGAATGTGGGATTACATAAAAGGAAACAACCTTCAGCTATGTCACTTCTTTAAGTTATTCACTAGCTGCATACATTGTTTAATTAAAGCTCTAATGATCTCTCCTTTAAATAGCCATTTCAAAAGCTTGAAAAGACGAATTCAAACCATCTTACATTTTTGGCTGCATAACATAATATTAGCTACATCAAAGTTATCATAGTCATTTCAAATGGCACACCTCAAGCAATGCAATGTTCAGATTTCTAGATAGCTTGTGCCATATGCAGTGTTGTGGAACTCAAGATGCAGAATTGTGTTTCAAGTTTGATGTAAACCAAAGGCCTCTGACTTCTCTTAATCAAGTCAATCAGTGCTGTTTGACTTTATCATATTCGTCTACTAATGATTCAAATAAACTTCTTGTTACAGCCTTTAGAGCCTAGAATTTGATAACAAATTCAATAGGTATATTCATTGTGACCCATGAATCAGTTGGCCAGAACTTCTATCATGCGTTTGCAATGTCAATGCAAGATTCATCATTTCATTGAACTTAAGATTTACAAATAATTTTGATTTCTTTTTTCTTTTCAAATCCGATCACATTTAAGCTGCATGTCCATACTTAATGTAGCTTTGTTCAATTTTACTGTTCAATTCATATGAAGAAAGAAACAAACAAAAATAATGTGAAAACAAGCTGATAAAAAACAAAAAGTATAACTTATATTAAACAATTTAAAATTATAGAGATAAGATTGGCAACAAATCATAGAAAGTAGTGATTTATTATGAAGTTGGCTGGTGACCCTTTTTTTTACCCTATGCATATACCAAAATGAATGAGAAAGATCCAAACTATAACAAACAAGTTTGCAACTAATAATGGCAAGTAGAAACAAGTATGCTGCTAGTGCAATAGGAGAATGAAAACAAGAGACCATTTTATCAATGGATATAACTATTGATTTGCCGATTCCACAAAACATCCTCAAAATTTTTAAATATATAATAGCCTGCAGTTTCAACTAAACTGGCACTTATGAACTTAATTGAAGAGTATACACAAGCCTAGCTCAAGCAAGCCTGCATAACTAAACAAGAATGGTAGTCATGACAATCTAGGTTGCATACAATTGTTAGAGTAGTTTTATGTTTGACCAAAGCATGATTATACATGGAATTGGAAACTAAAATCCTAGGAAATAGCTTTTGCAGAGAATTACAATTTCATTTATAGTAAATGATATTATACCTTCTTGCTATTGTTTTTGTATATGTAACTACTGAAAATGTAATATATGAAGTTTAGTTTCTCACAAACAAGTTCTTAACCACGTTCTGTTTCTAACATTTATGCTTTGTACTAAACATTGAAAGTCATGTAGAATGAGGTTCATTGGAAGATTGTTAATTTATATAATGAAGAGCAGAGGTAAATTTAAGCATTTAAGAATTAGCTCTTCACGAAAAACTGTAATAGTCAAGTTGTGTAACACCCAGATTTTTAAAAATTAAATAATTAATTTTTTTGTGACTAAAATTAAATAATTAATTATTTATGAATCATTATATTTGTTGAAATTTTATTTTTTAAAAAAAAATATTTTATCAAAAATAATAAAATAAAATTTTATAATTATTAAAGTTTAATTTAATTATGACTTATTCTATTAGTTTGGATTATTTATTAGAAATTATTTTGATAGACAAAAATTTAAATTGATTATTATTATTATTATTATTATTATTATTATTATTATTATTATTATTAAAATTTAAAAGAAAAAGAAAAAGAATACTAGGCCGAAGACATTAGGAGAACAAAAGGAAAAGAAACATTGGTAATGTATATATATATACCCATGCATTAACATAACAATGACACATATGATTAGAAAATAAGGGTCAGGATCTGATAGCAGAATTAATTTCTCTGATAAAAGAGAACCAACTTTTTGAAATTCTGGATGCCAAAGTGCTTAAGGAAGCAAGGGAAGGTCACATTCTTGTCATTGCAAATCTTGCAATGAGTTGTTTGAGACTCGGTGGGAAAAAAAGACCAACCATAAAAGAAGTTTCAGCAGAACTAGAAGCATTGAGAACAGCACAGAATTTCGTAGTTATCGACCTTGACCGCATCTCACCGGAAGATGGTGGATCACCTAACCACACCACCAGGGGACCAATTCAAGAATCTGGCGAGGAAAGCATTTTACTATCCCTACAAATGGAGTCCACATCCTTCTAAGATGCCTGATTGACACCCCAGATATTTGTTCATGAAAATGTTGGCTACATTATAGAGGAAACCCTTTAGTTGTATATGTATTTGGTTATGACAGAGAATTTTTTTTCAAAATTTTTTAGCAAGGCTAGAGACTCGGCTTATCACATATGTTGTTAAAATATTAGAACTGCTCCTATCACATGTGGTAAATAGTTCTGGAATATTCTGATAAATTCTCTGGCTGTGAAGCAGTTTCCATTCTCTTTTTCTCCCATTGGTAAATTTTAAGCATTTGAAGCTTAGGAAGCCCTGAGAATTTCAATTAAAATAAGAAAAACAACATTCACTTAGCATAAGGTCTACATGGTCCCCTACATTTTTACAAATTACTGATCTATAATTTGGAACATTTTTCTACAATCTTTTTCTACAGCTAAGAGCATAAATTAAATAAGGTTATCCACATCAAACACATATTTATTGGTGTTTGTTATAAGCTGGAACGGTTATCATCAGATATGGTCTCTTTAGAAGATGTGTCACTATTTTTTAACATTGGTTTTCACCTGCAAACGAAGAGAGCCTGACATGTTATGATCACTAGGTAGGACAAAGACGTGAAGAATTAATAGAACTATACAACAAACCTTCAAAAAGAGAAAGCCATATTTGAATGAAGGCTTGTGAAAGCATAATTTTGAATGAACCTTAAAAAAAATGTAGATTTGATGTTCAACTATACCATTGTTCTTCCAGCATGCATGCTGTAAGGGACCCAGGAGAACTGGAGTTGCCCCCTATTTTCTTTCAGACCATGTCCTGGAGTTGCTATGCTCAAATTAAGTTCACGATTAGGAATGCCACTTGTAGAAAACAAACACAAATTCAATTTTACAGTGACATAGTCACTTGTACATTAAGAGGAGCAAAATAGATCATTGTTATACCTTCATTGATGGCTGGAGATTTCATCTCTCCTTCATATGTACTTGGCTCAAAGTTAGTCACTGCTTCCCTTCCATTGCATTTGATGGCAGCCTTGTCATAAGCTCTGAATTTCAGAAAATCAAAAGGGATACACGTATTGGATTGGAGCCCTGGTGAGCTTGAAAATTCAGGGTAATAAATTCAGTGCAGGTATAATGTAATTCATGTGTCACTAGGACCTTGCAGCTTCTACTTCACTGTCGAATACCCAAGATATATATACCTGCATCATGAAAAGCATCGCAATCTCTATAACCGAAACGCCTTTTACCAATAGTTTCTTTGAAACATGTATTTTTTGTGAGAGCAGGGCCACTAACCTTCAACGGAGACACGGCAGCAACCGGCGAGATGACGGCGAGAGCAGAGACGATGGCAAGCGGTGACCCGAAGGCGAGTTGGTCCAAGCCACGGACAGAGAAGTCGGCGAGGATGGGGACGACGTGCCGAGCTACCTAGGTTCCGGGAAGGGGGAAGAGGAAGAAGCGGAAGCGCTAAGAACCTGGGGACGGCCGCGGCAAAGAACCTAGGACTAGGGTTTTGCCGTTTTGGTTTGGGACTTTCAATGCTTTGCTTCAGAAGGGGGCAAGAATGATTAGGGGAATTGGAGAGGATGAAGAACGATTGATTTTTTATTTTTTTTGATATGTTTGCTTCAGAGGGAGGGGACGAATGATTAGGGAAATTGGAGAAGATAAAGAACGATTGATTTTTAGTTTTTTTTATGTTTTTATTTTGTTGTTTAAATTATTTGAAATTATAAAATTAAGATTAACTGAATTCTAAAATTTGGTTAATTTAAAATGGTATTTTTGTCTAATTAAATAAAGTAAGAATGTTTAAGATTTTTTATAAAATTAAACAAAAAATATTTTTTATTTTTATTTAATTAAAAGGGTGTATTAGTAAAAGTGGTGATATACTATATATTTTAAAAAGAAAAAATCAAATTTTGATGTGGAAAATAAATTCCACGTGCCTTATTATTATTTGTCTATATTTTAAATGTATCAGTACGTATGAATTTATCATCGTACTGTAGCAAACACCTAATATATAGTAACATAGATTATAGATATTTCGGATTAACTACCACAAACATACGTTTTTTTTTGGCCCACACACAAATTGTGCCACCAGTTGTATGGCATATGCATGTAACGTAACACTCGAATCAAGCTTACGTGTTTATAAGATTTCCATTGAATATATATGTTCGTTTTCACTCTACTATTGTTTTTCCCATGTTAATTTGCGTGCCTTTCATCAGCATCTGTAAAAGCAAAAATGAGTGGCAAGAAAATTGCTAATATTGCTCCCTGCTGTGTACTGAAACATGTGTGTTCACATAATTAAATGTCCCACTTTGCTACAGTGGTTGGCCGTGTCGGTGGAACCACATTATTATGATGACACATAACTCATCTTCCGGACTAGATTTTTGTTTGCACCTAAAAGCCCGCCTAACTAGCAATTGATGAATTATTTGAGTGGAATGCAGTTCAACACTGCAAGCATTTATATTGCACTATGCAATCTTGAATTTCTCCTCATGCCAAGGAGAATATAATGATGCGTATCCTTATTATTAGTTGTGTTGTATATATTGTTGTTACTTGTTAGGCACCAATCTGATACGTGCTTAATTACAATTTCTTTGAACATTTGCTACCTTAAAATCAACCATCATATTAAATAATACATGTTAAAACTATATAAACATTAGCTAACATTCCCTCAGTTTCATATTGATTATTCTTTTTACTTTTATTTTTATTGCAAATTAATTTTTGTCTATTATGCTTTCTATTATTTAATAAAAAGAAAGTTAAAAAACTAAAGAAATAGACAGAGAAATAGTATTAATTAATAATATTTTAGTTTTTTTAATTGTTTATATTTTCAAAAAAATTAATAATGGTTTTAATAATTATGTACAACTAAAAAGAGACCACAAATTTGAAACGGAATGAGTATATATTTACATGTATTATATTGGTGGACATATTTTTAATTTATATTTTTTATTATAACATATATTTTATATAAATAATCAATTTGGTGGCTAATTCTTTATACATACTGATTCGAAGATGATTTAAAACTAGTGTACTTTGGACTTGAACATAAGGTTCAAGCTCTTTGTGAGTGAGATGTTCTTTTGTTCCCTCTGAAATAGTGAAGTCCTCCGAATTTTTTTAAGAGATTGGAGATGGCACCTACAAGAAACTCTGATACTTAATTTAGTAAAAGTTTTAGACAAATTTTATGCAGATTAGTGTTGAATCATATCTAAGTTTGAAAGGGTATTTATATAGTAGAAGAATAAGTTATCTTTCTATAACTTATCCACTTATCTTGATGGGTGGTTATTCTCCCTTTTTATCTAGAGGTTGTTGAGATTTCGTATTTGAATATATGAGCGTGTTTGTATGAGTAGTTAGGCTCTGGGTACTAGGTCAGACTTATGAGGTCGGGTGCATCGGTAGTGTGTGTTTGGACTCTACGAGTTGGGTTTTATCTGCTTTTAGGCCTAGATGAGTTGTGGACCAAGATATGAACAGTACCCTTACTCGAGGCCAAGTTCTTTGTAAGTTGGGCTTGATGAGCATTCTACCGAGTCGCTTTTTAAATCTTGCCATTATTGCTTGAGTAGGTCGTTCGCGTCAGATTCTTGATGTGATTTGAGGGAACAAGTTAGGGATCTCGACATGATTTGTATTTGTAGAGGTAAGAAAATCGATGTGATCTAAGTATTTGTAACATTTTTGTAATGTTCTTCGCTCCATAACTGTTCACGCGCTTTTTCAGTAACTGTGTTCCATCATTTAAAATGGGGTGACTTTATTGTTTTGCCCGTACTACTATATAAACACAACTCTTCTCTTCTTCTTCTTCTTCTTTGTTTCTTCATTTTACAAAAAGCTTTCTTTGCTCTTCAAAAATCACCTTCTTTCCTTTCCTTTTCTGCAAAACCGTTTTCCTCCTTTTCGCCTCCAGAGCTTCAATTTCTTCGAATTTCTTCTCCCTCTGGCGATTGCCCCTGTTCGAGGTTGCTTGTGAGTAATTGTTACTCTCAAAGTCGTTGCACAAGCCATTTCCCATGATTTTTTAGAACTATTACTTTAATGTCCGTCCCGTTGAAGGTATCCTGCCTTTCTCCTGAGACCAAAGAGAGTGCCTAGCTACGCATTCAAGTCTTTTTCTCCTAATCTACTAGGAGTTTTGTGAAGATTTGTATTGGTCAACATCATTGTTATTACAACTGGATCATCATGCCCGGGTACTATACCTTGGGTATCTTCCTTTGTGAAAGCTATCATGGGTAATTCGGGCATTTTTCCAACTTTTTTGACCTGGTAAACTTTCTTCAAGTGTCATTTGCAAGAGAACTATGTTATTCCTCCCCCTACAAAGCCACCAACAATCGTGTGGATATGTTTTTCGGGGGTCCTTTATGGTTGCTCTTACCTTCTTCTGGCTTTTTTTCTCTCTTTTCCTCTTACTAGTTTCATATGAATTTCGAGCAAGGTATTTATCCAGCCGCCCTTCTTGGGCCAACTCTTCAATCACGTTTTTCAAATTGTAGCAATCATTGGTGGAATGACAATAAATTTTATGGTATTCACAATATTCTAACTGATTTTTGCCTTTCTTGCTCCTTATGGCCCTAAGAGGTGGTATTTTTTTCGTGTGGTATATTTCTCTATGGACGTCAATCAAGGATACTCGCAGTGAAGTATAGAAATGATATCTTCAAAATTTGTCCGAGTTGTATTCTTCTTTCTTCTTTGATTCTTTTTTTTTCTCGAGGCTGATCTTGACTGCTTGGTCCTGACGTAGGCTTCCTCAGTTGTGTAGTTTTCTCCATGTTGATATATTTTTCAGTTCGTTCTTAGACCTTGTACAATAAGATCAGATGATTGTTTTATATGGATTGTGAGAAAGGATTCTCTGAAGCCATTGACGAGCCTCACGATAGCTGCTTTGGTGGGCAAGCTTTGAATTTCTAAGCATGCCTTATTGAACCTTTTCATGTATGCCCTAAGACCTCTTATTCGACACTCAAGAAGCTTAGGGCATGCTTGGCTCTGTCCTTTTGGATGGAGAATCAACTGAGAAATCTCCTCGCCAAGTCGTCAAAACAGGTGACCAACTTGGAAAGGAGATTGTTGAACCACTTCATTGCCTCCTTAGTTGAGGTAGTCGGAAATGCTTTGCACCGAGTTGCATCTAAGGTGTCGTCCAAATACATTCGGTTTTTGAAAATTTTCAAGTGATGATGGAGGGTCAATCGTACCATCGTAGAGGTCCATGTTCAAGCTCTTGAAATTTCTGATGACTTTGGGTCGCATGATCTCTTCGGAGAATGGATCTTCACTCTCCAAGGATATGGTCTCTCGCTCAGCCAAAGATCTCCTAACCTTAAGGTCAGATTCCAATTTTTTCAATTTATCTTCCATCTCCCTACCCCATCTTACTTCTTGCTATAGGGCTCTTTTAATCTCATGTTGTCACTCTAGCTCAACCTCAAGCTGCTCCAGCCAGCCTTGATGTCCATGAACTAATCCCATTAGCTCCATTGCGTCTCTATCCCCTAAACCTCCAGTCTATGGACTTTGGACCCCATATATTCTTTGTCCTCCCTGGTTGTTCCCATCTCGCTCTTTGTTAGTCTCACTATTTCTTTGCAAAGGGATAACAAGTGCCCGATCGTCGTTGATCTGTTCTTCTTCTAGGTGTTCTGATTTGGATGCTATGTGTCTGTCTTGTGGGTAATTATCTGTCATGGTTGGGTGTTAGACTCCAAGTCCTCAGTAAAGGCGCCAATGTTTCCGGGGTTATCTGAAACCGATGTGATTTGATCCTGAACGTTGTAAGACCAAGAACTTTTGAAAAGTTTTATTATGAACTAATTTGAAATTATTTATTTATTTATAGTTTTAATTTTATAAATTATTTTATTAAAGATAATTAGAGACAGTTTTGATTAGTTGAATTTGAAATAAATTAATCTTTTTATCCAAATTCTATAATTATTTAGTATTTTTCTATTTTTTCAACTTAAAGTTTTAGAAATTTGGAAATAATGAGATTTGACTATTTAAATTAGAATTTTATTTAATTTTATAATTATTGAATTATTTTATATTTTTAAATTATAAAAATTACTAGTTATGAAATAATAAAATTTTTTATATAATTTAATTCAAATAATTGATATTTTTATGATTTAATACCTTAAGTTTTAGGAATAAAGAAAATTAATCTTATTATCTTATAATTTCAATTAGAGTATTTGATTGAGAATCAATTAGTATTTTGATACAATAAATAATATTTTTTTAAATAATTTTAAGGATTACGTTAGATTTTAAATTAATACTTTCTATACCCTAATTTTATTAAAATTATCCCACTCTAATTAAACTCAGAATTTCCAAATTAAAACCCTAACCCTAACACAATACAGCACTCTCTCACACACACTCCCCAACTCAACCCCTAGCCCCATACCTAGGGGTGTCAGGCGGGGAAGCCCGCCCCGCCCCGCCCCGCCGCGCCGGAAGCCCGCTCTCTGGCGGGCTGGCCCGCCCCGCCCCGCCTATTCAGGCGGTCCCAAAATCCTAGCCCGCCCCGCCTAATGGCGGGCTGGCGGGCTAAGCCCGCCTAATTAGTTTTTTTTTTTTTTGAAATAAGAAAAAGTATCTTCTATTTAAATTAATATAAATCGGACTAAGCCCGCCTAATTAATTATTTTTTTTAGAAGAACATATCTAATATCTTCTATTTAAATCAATATAAATACAAATATTAAATATAAATAGTCTTCAAAGGATATAAATAGTCTTCAAAGTAAATAAACATAATCCAATATTCCAATTATCCAAAATACTCAAGTCATAGTTATAAATAGTCCCATAGACAAAATAAATATATAATCCAAAGTCCAAAAACATAATTATAAATAGTCTTCAAAGCAAATTAAACTTAATTCAATACACTTAATTTTCATCTTCATCTTCATATAAGTCAATAACATCATTGGAACCAACTCCTGAAGAATAGCCTTCTCCTTTTGCAATATCTTCCTGATCTTTATCTTCCTCTAGAAAAAAGTAAATAAATATATTAGCAAAATAGTACATAATAATGTTCAAAATCACTCAAGTATGTATGTCATAAATATAATATACCAAAATCATCATATCCACGAATCCAATTTCTGGTGCAAATCACCGCTTCAACATTATCTGACAACAAACGACTTCTATACTTATTCAAAACATGAGAACCCATGCTAAATGCAGATTCTGAAGCCACAGTAGTAATAGGAATGCTCAACAAATCTCGTGCCATTAGTGATAGGGTTGGAAAACGATGATGGTTGTCTTTCCACCATTGCAAAACATCAATGATTGCATCATTGCAAAATAATGTTGCCTCACTCAAATAAATATCCAGTTGGTTCTTTCCACTTTTCACTTCAGCTTCTTGATTACGGGACATCAAATCCTTTGCATTACAAACAATATATGAATTAAAAAGCATGAAAAATAAAAACACATATAATCAAGTAGATAAAAATACTTACACCAACAACTTTAATAAGTTGAGTTCCAATTGCAGAAGATGTTGCTTGAGAAAAATGACTTGAAAGTTGGGAAGAACTCTCTACAGTTGTAGAGGAATTTTGATCATAAACCTCAAACAGCTTGTATAACTTACTCTTCACAAGCTCCACTTTGTCTTTAGCACTAATAGGATCAATCTCATTATAGCAATGAACCAAAGTGTTGAGTTTAAATCTAGGATCAAGAACTGCCCCAAATGCAAGAACAACACTGTATTCTTCCCAATATTTATTGAACTTAATCATCATTTTTTCTCCCATGTTCCTTATAAGCACTTCATCATTCTTCAAACTATTCATTAAAATCAGCTGGATTTGCCAAACTTGTAAAAAATACAAGTTGGATGTTGGGTAAGAAGTTCCAGACATCAACTTGGTAGTTTCATAAAATGGTAACAAGAAATCACATATCTTTTCAGTTCTTCTCCACTCATCTGATGAAGGACAAAACTCCCTAAACCCAGCTTCTTTTACTTTATACATTTCAAAAGCTTTCTTATAAGGAATAGCACTTGCAAGCATTGCATAAAGTGAATTCCACCTAGTAGGAACATCTAAACATAATGCAGTCGTATACTCAAGTCCCTCAATATCTTCAAAACATTCTTTAAACTTAACCATTCGACTTTCAGATTTTCTCAGAAACTTTATACCCTCTCTAATCTTAGACACTGCATCACCACATATTTTCATTCCATCTTGGACAATAAGATTTAAAATATGAGCAGAGCAACGAACATGAAAGAATTCACCACCACACAATAATGAACCATGCACATCCAAAGTACTTTTCAAGTGTTCAACACAAGTATCATTAGAAGAGGCATTATCCAAAGTAATGGAAAAAATCTTTTTATCAACTTTCCACTCAGTCAACAGCGTAAAGATTTTAGAAGACAATTCAAATCCTGTGTGAGGAGGAGGCATATGACAAAAATTGAGAATTTTACTCTGTAATTTCCAGTTCTCATCAACAAAATGTGCAGTCAAACATATAAACCCCTCATTGGTACTGGAAGTCCAAAGATCAGATGTTAAGCAAATTCTATTTGGAATGGAAACTAAAACTTTTTTAAGTTTCGCAGCTTCTCTCTTGTAAACTTTCACTATGTCAGCTTTAACCGTATTCCTAGAAGGAAGTTTCAAAGTTGGACTAATATATTTCACCCAATTTCTAAATCTTCTATCATCAACCATATTAAAAGGCTTATCCCCAGCAACTACATACCCAGCAAACATATCTCTAGCCACTCCTGAATCAATCTTAAGTGAACCCATTTTAAGTTGCAATTCTGCTATAGTCTGACCAATATCTTCATGCTTAATTTGAGTACAACTATCAAGATGCCGTTTTATAGTAGAAGTGCCATATCGCTTACCTCCAGCTTTAAACACTTTCTTGCATCCTTTACACTCAGCACGTTCTACTCCATCCTTATCTGGACCGAACTTTTTGAAAAAATTCCAAACATCAGAGGTTGCTGGTCTCAGCCTTTTTGAACTAGGTTCATCAACCTCGACCGGAGCAGCCTCAGAACCAACTCCAGTGGTAACAAGGTTACTCACAGTTTCAGAATTCATCTTTCCTGAAATAAAAAACAGCAAGTATTCAGTCATAATCAAAACTCAACCATTATGAAGTATATTCAAAACTCAACCATTATCAAATTCAAGCATTTAACCAACATAAGACCCGGTAGATCAAACAAAGTTTTTTAAACCTTTTCTCTCTTAACAGTTAACACTATGATCCAAAATCAGCAAGCCCAGCAAAAAATTATCCTACTTAAATATAACATTCGAGTAATACCAAAACCCATGTCCAAAAATTATCCTACTTAAACATATCTATGTAACTAATTTTGAAAACTGGAAATAGAATCAGAATTCATTCTCTGAAACCAAAACATGCTAATTTATCTGATATATTTGAAATATATAATTTGATAGATTTTGGAGTTTACATATGGTAGCTAAGCAGAAACACAGAGAGAATGAGAATTATGAAATAGGAGTCTGTTTCCTCAAAGGATTGATGGTGCACTCGCCTTGTCCGCGACTTCATTGATTCAGGTGACTATCAATAAATATTATGTTTTATACTTTTATTCAAAGCATGGAAAAAAGAACATCAAAACACCAATGGAAAAGAAAACAATTTGTTGCTATCTACCTATCCAGTGAGTTGGTGTGGAGCAACTTTAGTTGGCTTGGTAACAGAAAGTATTAGTGCATTACCTATTAAGGATTCACTTTGATGAATATTTTCTCTCTAAAATCAACACTCAAGATTCAAGATATCAAACAAATGTATCATTAATAACCTCTATATCTGTATAATTCATGAAGACTATTTTAATCTGTTTGGCAAAAAACTAAGAAAGCTATGGATGAACTTATTGCGTATAGTAAAAGAGAGTTAGCATTAAAATTCAAGGATGATCCTCCCTCCATTTTGAAATAAGTCTTTTTTTTTGGTTTCAAAATGTTGGTCACATTTATAATATTTACATAGCATTCGTTTCTGTTGAATTAAAAAATTAATTAACTTTGTGAGGACACATTTAAATTTGGTTATTATGGACTAAGAAAAAATTTTATGAGCTATTCAAACGTGTATGTTTTGGTGCAGCAAGAAACAGATTGGAGGAAGTTGAAGTAAGAGTGTACAACCTTTGCAGAGTTTAAAATTTGGAGTGTTGCTATATATACTGGAGGTTCTTTAACAAGAAGGAAAAAGAGGAAAGGAAAATTCAGTTTTGCATATAGAGCAATATTGTGCATTGATCAGTTTTACAGCTGCATGTTCAATTCTCTTAAGATAACTCCACCCTTTTTCTGTACATAATAAATAACAACAGTACATCACCATGCACCTTCACTTAGCAACACACACTATAAATTACAATCATCAAGTATATCATATATCAACTTGTGTTAATAATTTGAAAACAAAGAATTAGTTACAAATATATGTTCAGGACTTCAGGTAATAGCATTAGCAAAGGTTAGAGTTGTGCAGACCTTGAAGGATCAAGGAGACAAGCAGGCAGCAGCCGTGACCGAGAGCGTGGAGTAGCCGTGACCGAGAACGAGGAGCAGCCGTGACCGAGAGCGAGGAGCAGCAGATTCAGAGGACAAGCCACGACTCACAAGACCCAGGAGCCCAGGACCGAGACCAGCAGGCAGCAGCGAGCCAGCGACGAGACAAGTGAGAGGCTGAGATGAGTGAGATCCGTCGAGGAGACTGGAGAGTGGAGACGAGACGACTGAGATCCTGGGTGGCGCTGCCGTCTGCCGAGGAACTGAGAGGAGAGGACCGAAGAGTGAGACTGTGACTGTGAGAGTGACGCAGCCGTTTAGGTGGGTGACCGAGGAACTGAGAGGAGAGTGACCGAGGAGAGGGGATTAGGGATTGGGGAATGGCCGAATGGGGGGATTCAATTTAGGGTTTCAGGCTTTCAGCCGTTTAGGTGGGTGGGGAATGGGGATTGGGTCGGGTCGGGTCGGTTGGGGGTGGGTTCATGGGTTCTGGGTTTGGGTTCATGGGGTGATGGGTTTAGCAAAAAAAAAAAAAAAAAACCTTCAGCCCGCCGGGCCAGCCCGCCCCGCCCCGCCAAAGCCCACGGTTTAAACGGTTTGGGTTAGGCGGGCTTTTGTCTTACGGCAGTCCCAAATTTCCAGCCCAGCCCGCCTTTTTTGGCGGGTTACGCGGGCCGGCCCGGCGGATTAAGGCCCGTTTGCCACCCCTACCCATACCCACGGTCAGCAGAAAGAAAGAAGGAAAGAAAGAAAAAAGGGAAAGGTGAAGGCGGTCGCGGAGAAGAAGGAAAGGAAGAGAGGGGGAGCCATCCACTGGTCCGCCTTGGAGCCGCCATCGAAGCAGAACTGCTAGGAGTAAGGAAGACTGTGTTAGTTCAACGTGAAGCCAGCGCCGCCGTTGTCCTCATTGCGGACCTCCACCGTTGCGTGCTGCCACCATCACCCCCAAGATTGCCTTCATCGCCATTGTCACCTGGAAAGAGATGGACATGCAGGGTTCAAGAGGGGAAAGCGGAGGAGGGGAAGAACGGCGTTGTTTTGCTGTTTCCCATTGCAGCTAAAGCTCGATGCTGATGCGGCTACCCATGCCGCTGTGTGGGTCACGTGGAGGGAGGAAGAGTTGCTGGGTGTCGCCGTGCCTTGCCTCCGCTGCCTCTGTCGCCGAAAACTGCCGCTGAATCCTTTATTTTGGTAAGCGTTTTCATTCGGAAAAGCCCTTTTAGTCGCTGTTATGTTATCTTACGCTAGGGTGTTGCGGGGTTGTCTGTTATAGGGTTGAGTATCGATGCTTGTATGTTATGCTCAGAGTTTGCAGTTACTTCGTTTTGTTATTTCAGTAAGTAGTTATTTTTTGAAAACCCTCACGTTAGTATTCTGTTGTGTTTGGTTAAAGAATATGATGTTTGGTAACGTAGGGTCAGGTTCTGGTGGTTATATGTCACTTTTATGTTGCTGTGGTTGCTGTGAAAATAGTTTGGAGCTGAGGTTGCGGCTTCTGTTGAACGCGGGCCAAGAAAAAAGATTTTCTGTGATGTGTTTAGTTTACGGGTTTGCTTATCAAGGTAGGGACTTTTTTTAAAAATTCAATTTTATAATTTGGAATTGTTATAAATGGATATTAATGTGAGAAATACATTTTTTAGTGATTGTATAAGTCTTATGTATTGTCTGGCTGTTTTGGATGAATATAATTGTTTATTTGATTGGATATTGTTTGGTTTGGTTAAACGGAAGGTTAACGAATGATTTCTTTAAAGTTTTCGAAATGAGTTTGATTCGTTGAAAAAAAAAAAGATTTGATTTTGAATCGATTTTCTTGAGATGTGAAAATGATATGAATTGTTGGATTCAACTTGCTTTTGAACTGATTTGGTTTTGAACCCGTTGAAAAGGGTTGCGGAATGGTTTGGATGGGCCTTGAACAAGGTGGCAAAGTCCAAGTTTTAGGAGAGGTATTGCCAAAATTTCTATAAAAATCTGAGACTTTGTTTGAAAGGTTATTTAGAAAAGTTTGGATTTGAGAAATTGTATTATTTGATCTATTAAAAAAATAGTTATGTTTCGAGTTTACTTTATTTAAGAAAAATATATGTTTTGAGTTCGATTTGTTTAGAAAATAATTACTTTACGATTTTAAATCACTTAAGAAAAACATTATGTTCTAATGTCAATTTTAAATATAAAAAGGGCTTATATTTTGAGTTGGACTTAAGAATTTCGTCAGAGGAGTTTTTAGTAATTTTAAAAGAAATTGGAGTTTGATTGACTAACTCCGTTTGCGACATTTTGAAAAAAATTAAAGAATTGGTTTTAACAATGAAACTGAGATTGGCTTCGGTTGGTTTAATTTAGGAAGCAATGATTTTTAAGGATCTATAATGAGTTTAAGAAATTGAAATTTGGTGGGTTCTCTCAAAATCTTGAGACTTTGTCATGGTGGTTAATTTATAAATCCTAATTTACAATAGTTACATGACTGATTTTAAGACTAAATGATTTTTGAGTCCTTTCAAAGAGATTTTCAATTTAGTATGATTTTGAAGTTATTTGGAGTTTTCGGAGAATGTTACCAAAAATGGGTTTTGGTTTTAAAGGAAATTGATTTGAGAAAAGTAGTTTTTGACGAGATGTGAACTGGATACGTTTTGGTTTTGAAAGTAAATGAGTCAAGAATGATTTTGAGATCGAGATAAAGATGAGTTTGGTTTTAATTGAGATGCGGTTTGTGAGTCGCAACAGTGTGCCCGTCACTATATGCGCGGGTAATGTGAGGTTGGAGGCAGAGTATCCTGCTCACATCATTTCGGATTACAAGAGTGTATCCGGCATTATATCCGTGGGTAGTGTGTCCGACATTATATCCGTAGGGAGTTCCCATTTATATTCGTGACCGAAAGGCGACATTCTCATGAAAATGTGTCGGGTTGGCAGTTGAGCTGACAATGTGATATCACAGCCAGTAAGACAAACATTCATCATAAGCATCTATGTGATATTGTTTGGGTGTGTATACTGTAATTGGTTTGTCTATGTAAATAATTATGTTTAACTACTAATTGCTATACTTGACGTAACTGCTTTATTTGTGTTTGAACCTCTTTACTAGTGTTTGTGACTAAAATTGGTTAGATTGTGGTGGATTGGATGTTGATTGAGTTGTTTGGACCTGAGGCCGTGTTTGATTATGGGATTGGCCGGAAGGCCATGATTGGTTTGTGTTTGAGGTCTAGTTCTGTATGAAAAATCTAACTGGTTCAGCATATACTTAATGAACCTATGCTTGAAACAGAACGATCATTCATACAGTTTAGGTAACTTCTTTTATGTTTATGGTTTAGTAAAGTATGAAAAATCAAATTGGTTTAACATAGACTTAATGAACCTATACTTGGGATAAGTTGGTCATTCATATTGTCTAGGAAAACTTTTAATATTTTACCAGAAAGGAAAAAGTTTTGGTTTTTTCAATGTGAATCTTTGATTTTTGAAAAGATATATAAGACGAGCAACGATCACTATACTTTGGAAATGGTTTTATTCTACGTATCTTATTATTGCAATTCTTTAACCTTCTAGTGAGAACCAACGAGGACGATGTTCTCACTCCCCTATAGGTTTTTTCTTTTCAGAATATGAACGACGAAGTTCGAAAGAGTTTATCTTATTTTCTGTTTATTCGATATCTTTGTATAAAGTTAGTTATTATTACTTTTTCCTCGTCTCTATTCTTATGATTTTGTAAGAGAGATAGGATTTATGATATGCAATATTTGTATATATATATATATATATATATATATATATATATATATATATATATATATATATATTTTGTAAGTATTGTATCTGGGTTGTAAGTATGTATTTATATTTTTCACTTAAAAAGTCCTTTTAAAAGGTTATACGGTTTTAAGTTTTAACCAGCTCCTATCTTAGTATATGATATGTTATAGTTGTCGTAATATCAAAGCTATTAGAGTGACGCAGCCGGAAGCGTGACATTCTGATAGCAAGGGTGTTATAAATGTGAGGTCCAAGCTCCTTATGAGTGAGATACTCCTTTGTCCCCTCCGAAGTGGTAAAGCCCTCTAAACTCTTTGGAGAGACTGAGAGTGGTACCTGCAAAGAATTTTGATACTTAAATTAGCAAAAATTTTATGCATGTTTTGTTTAGATTAGGGTTGAATCATACCTATGTTTGATGAGTATTTATATAGGAGAATGATAAGATATCTTTCTATAACTTATCCACCTATCTTGATGGGTGGTTATACTCTCTTTTATCTAGGGGTTGTTGAGATCTCATATTTAAATATATGAGCATGTTTGTAGGAGTCATTAAGCTCTGGATACTAGGTCGGACTTATGAGGTTGGGTGCATTAGTAGTGTGTGTTTGGACTCTACGAGTTGAGCTTTATCTGCTTTTGGATCTGACTGAGTTGAGTCTAGATATGAACATATACATATTATAATTATATACATAAATATATAGTGATTGAATGTTAATACATATAACAATTTTCAAAAATGCTATTCGTGCATCAAAATCAGTCACTAAAATCAGTTACCAATATATATTTATGTATAAATACATGTATAATTTAATTTATTTTTAATGTGTATTTATATTTTAACATGTATTTTATATCAGTGGCTAATTTTAGTAGCTGATTTTGATATACATGTAGCATAGTCTAACAATTTTTCTTTTCTAATATATATGAAAACTTGGATTTGCTAAACGAAAGTTATGCGATATTTCTTGTTTGATCAGGCAGCAAGATCCGAATAAAGAAAATATAACATGAATTTTAATTAATTTTCTAGATAACATGTATGGAGAATGTAGAGGACTAACTGCTCTATCAAGCGTACCAGTTAGAGTTAGCACTATTGTATATAGAAGCCAATAAAAGTACTATATAATACGGTTCATCACTGTAAGAACCACAAGGATCTATTTGTATGTGTACTATCATATCATATTTGATGAAGAGTGAAGCCGTGAAATGATACTGTGTATCTGCACACATGAGATTATTATGTAAGTGTCTACCTAACAGCATAGTCCCAATATCCCAAGCATGGATTCTTCCATTCTCATCACTCATCATAATTTCCATTCAACTCTCTATTTATCTAAAATTGAATAAGCTTTCTGAAAAATATTTATTTTTATCTTATGACTTCAACTTTTTGTTTTAGACTTTTGGTTGGTACAAATCATAACATGAGCATAAACAATCCTATATCAAGAAGTCGCGACAATAATATATTAGCATATACGGTAGATATATATATATATATATATATATATATATTTTTTTTTTTTTGGAGCTATCCTAA
The DNA here is from genome assembly GCF_014773155.1 of Arachis stenosperma. Taxonomy (NCBI): domain Eukaryota; kingdom Viridiplantae; phylum Streptophyta; class Magnoliopsida; order Fabales; family Fabaceae; genus Arachis; species Arachis stenosperma. The sequence continues at coordinate 40,340,482 of NC_080379.1, read as the reverse complement.
ATTCCTAATCGAATTCCTATAATTGAGGCCCAAATTGGAGATCATAGTTGGATGGGCATTTAGTTTTTTTTTTTTTTTGCTTTGAACATGATGTGTATTTAGTTTAACCTGGTACGTGTGACTTTGGGTTAACCCGAAAATAACGGAAACTAAAGAATTTAGGGTTGCACTAGAGTGTCGAAGATTTTTTTTTTTTTCACTGCTGAAATGAGTTGGCTGTGGACAGAGACGGACGCATGGTACTGCTGCTGCCAGACGCGAAGCCATGAACTGAGGTAAAACAAGTGTGGCAGGAACCTGTCGGACTGATGGGGTCTGTTTATGCTATATGGAGTGGCATAATTAATATGGATTAATATGATATTAGTTATGCATCGAATTGGGGTAGACAAATTTTGGGTTGGGCATTTTTGTTTTAGATGTGGGCTGAATATGTGTATAGTTGATCCAGACAATTTTGGCATAAGGCCTTTGATTCAGGCATGCAATCTTGGCATAACGCCTTTTAATAATAATAAATTTTAATTATTCTGTTTTTATAATTTTATTAAATTTATAATTAAATTTTATATTTTTTAAATTAAATGTTATATTATTTTAAATTTTATAATGAAGTTTTTTATAGAGTATAAGTTATTAAAGTTAACTAAGATTTTAATATATTTTTGACATAAAAATGACTTAATTACAATTCTTATACTACTTTTAATTTTGTAATAATGTATTTTTCATGTCAAAAATATTAAAATTAATAAAATATATTTTTAAAAAATATATGGTCAAATATCTAATTAGATTCTAAAATTGTGAATACTTTTAATTTGTGGAGAAATATTCAATTAACTCTAACAATATTTATACTATGAGAGACCTCATTACAAAATTAAAAGTAGTATAATAATTCAATTAAAAAATATATAAAAATTTAATTACAAATTTAATAAAATTATAAGAATTAGCAGAATATATTATTATTATTATTATTATTATTATTATTAAAAGGCCTTATGCTAAGATTGCCTAGATCAAAGGCCTTATGCCAGGATTGCTTGGATCAACCATACACATATTTAATCCACATCTAAAACAGATGAAAAAGCCCAACCCCAAAAACTGACCAACCCAATTCTATGCATAATTAACAACATATTAATCCATATTAATTATGCCACTCCATGTAGCCCGCATAAACAGATCCCATCAATCAAACAGATTCCTGGCACACCTATTTCACCTCAGTTTATGTCTCTGTGTCTGGCAACAAAAGTACCACACGTCCCTCTTTGTCTACAGCCAACTCATTTCAGCGGGTGTCAAAAAAAAAAAATAATCTTCAGCATCCTAGCACAACCCAAGAATTTAATGTTTAGTAATTGTGGTGCTGGATTATCTCAGACCAAACAATATTTGAAAAAAAGAAAGTTAATTTGCATCTATATAAAAAAAATACTGTCTCTCTTATTTTGACAATGTCATTTTTTTTTCAAATTCATAAAATATATAATATAAAAAAAATATATTTGGAGTGTTTAAAAATAAGAATAAAATTAATTATTTCTCAAATATATATTAAGGTTGTGATTAGTAAAAGTTTAAAAATTTTTTATTTTAATATATAAATAAAAAATCATTAAAATGTTAAACTTTTAAGGTATATCCAAACGAAACTAAAACGCCAAAAAAAATTTGGAAAAAAGATATTTTGATGTAATAAGATGTGAGATAGTGCCTTTGGCGCCACATCCCTTCACTGAAGAAACACCGTTATTACAGGGTAAAAATTTTGGTATAGTTAACTTGACATGAAATTAAAAATTATTAAATAATTTAATAAATTTAATTAAATTATTATTTAATAACTTTTAATTATTAATTTTATATAAAATTAATTACACCTAAATTTTTAAAAGAAAAAACAGTTGTCCACATCACAAATATTGAGAAAATCTTAAAAAATCTCGTTTAACTTTCATGTTTGTCACAATTTAAAAATAGGATAATAATATATAAAAAAAAGTTTAATTTCTATGCGTTATAACATTTAGTGTGTGCATAAAATTAGAGTTTAATTTTAATTTATTGATTATATAGTATTTTATATAATTGTGTAATTATATCTACTTTTATGCTTATTTATATTATTAATATAAAAAATAATTATTTTTATTGACATAATTAAATGTACGTGTAAGATTATCTTACACTAAAAATCCATCAAAATTAAATTTTAAAAATTAAAGTAACAGATAAAATGAAACACTCCCATTTCTCACGCGGACTGATAGAGGCAAAGAGTTGTTCCTTTATTGCTGCCCTCTTTCAAGTGATGCATGTTGCATATAATAAAAGAAAGGCATTTAACTGATTCTAAATTATATGCTGAAGAATTTTGTGTTGAACTCTTAGAATTTATTTAAAAGTTATTAACTAGAGAGAGTGCATAATTAAATCCCCACGATTTGTTCAGTCAAAATTCGGAAAGGAATTTTGTGGCTGACTAGCAAGAATCAACTGCAGATTGATGAATTGTTGTTCCTCTAACTCCATCTTCAGAATTACTTGCCCTCGATTTGCGAAGTGCTATTTGACTTGCCTTCACTGCATCCTCTACGGTAAGGAAAAATGATTCTTTCCCAACCCTCGAAACAAATTTGGCTGCTACCATTTTCTCTAATACCTCTATCCTTGGGTTCACAAATGACAACTACAATATGTAATAACATATATTATTTATTTATTTTGTATATCAATTCGTTACGTATTCAGTGTGTATATTGTAGTGTACCTGCATTCCATTATTTTCAATAGTTTTATTTGTTTCCCATAATCCTTCAAGAGAAGTGGTGTCAATGGATGTCACTCCTGTAATATCCAGTAGTAGCTAGTATCATTAATTATAAATTTCCAAATTAAAGAAAGATTTTAGTATCTCCAACCTGACAAATCCAGTATGATCTGCTCAACAGTAATTCCAGTAGTGTCTTCTTCACATCGAATGTACCTCATAATTCTGATACAAATATAATATAATATAATATAATAATATATTTCAATAGGCCAGAAGTAAGGAGTTGGGACATTCATATGTAGAGGTGATCGTTGATTGGATCGGATCAGATATGACTAAAATTTTGATCTAATCCGCACTAAAATGATCGGATCAGATTCAATATTCACAATTTTTAAGTTTGGATTCGATCTAATCCGCACATTTACAGATCAGATTGGATATCAAATATATCCGCGAAATATAAAAATATTTTTAAGAGCTTATTTTTTTAAAAAATATCAAAAAATTTTATTTTTTATTCTTTTAAATATTTTTACTTTTAAAATAATATTAAACATATTTTTTTAAATAATAAATTAAAATAATACAATATATATGATAATTATTAATTAAAATAAAATATAAGAAGAATATTTATTTATTTATTTTTTTATTTTTACGGATATACGAATATCCGGATGCTTACACAAAATTCGCCGTTCGATTCTATTAGTATGCGGATCCGATCCAATAGCTTGTGGATTGGATCCATATCCACAATTTTCGAATCGGATTGCGGATATGCAGATCCATGAACACCCCTATACATGTCAAAATATAATTATGAAGAAACAATTTTACCTTTCTTTGACATAATTAGAATTCGCAAAATACATGGGAGAACCAAGTTGAACAATTAGAATTCCTGGGAGTGTTGAAACTGTATATTGATCAGTATCTCGATAGCAACCCAAGTCAGGTAACTTTCCAAGCTTACATGAATCGGGCCTTGCCACATATAATAGTGCTCTAAGAATGCTAAGACCCACCTTCATTAATTATTTCACATAATCTATATATATCAGGTCTTATGTTCCAATGTCTAAGAGTTTGACAAGTTGGAAATAATAGATATAATTAGAGTAGTACTTACAGATATCATGAGACCAATGTCCAAGGCCACGAAGATTACTCCAAAGAAACCAGCCATGCAAATAATGAAATCAAACTTGTCAACTTTATAAAGATGAACAACTTCAGCATAATTAAGGAAGCCCAGCACTGCAGAGATGATGATAGCTGATAGAACAACAAGAGGTGTATAACCAAAAAGAGGAGCCAAAAACTCAAGCGTGAGTGCCACTAGGAATGCTTGTACTAAGTTTGACATCGCAGTCTTACACCCTGCAATGTAATTCACTGCCGTTTTCGAAAATGGTCCTACATTAAAAAAGGGCCAAAACAATATTAGCAATAAGCATAATATTAGGCTAAAAAGTTTAAAGCATTATGCATGCTTAAACTAATTGATTAATTACCGGTAGTCAAGTAACATGAAGTAACAGAACCACACATGTTCATAAGACCAAAAGCTATCATCTCTTTGTTCCCGTCATGAGGCGTATTTTCAACCACAGCAAAGCTTCTTCCTATTGCTATGCCCTCCGCCATGGACAAAATACCCGTGATAAAACCTGCTCTCAGCACCGGTGCTAAATATTTGCTGTCAAATTTCAAGTATTTGATGGTAAGAGGATTTATTCCTCTACTCAGGTGACCCACAGTTTGAATTCCATGTCGTTTTCCATTGACGAGGTAAGTAAAGACGCCACCGACTATTACAGTTGTCATGGGAGCCATAGCTGATAGCCAAAAGAGTTTCCGGTTTCTATTTCTCTGAAAGATTATGTTCAATATCGGAAAGAGATATATCATACTCATTAGTCATTGGTGTATTTAATTAATAATTTAAGACAGCATGTTTAAAACAAGTTGGTACAATATTTTGATAAATCACAGTGTCCGTTTCTTTAATTTCTTTCTTATGTAAATCTATTATATATATATATATATATATATATATATATATATATATGTGTGTCACATATCACTTTTTCATTGCAATTAGAATCAAAATTTTTCCTCCAAAATTAAGAAATTTTTTTTATTAATTTTACAACCAAAATGTGCTACATGTCATTCTCTCATTGTAATTGAAATTAAATCTTTTTTCTCTAAAATTAAAAAATTCTTTCCTTTTCCTTACTAATTTTACAACCAAAATATGTGACATATCACTCTCATTGCAATTGAAATCAAACATTTTCCTCAAATATTAAAGAATTTTCTGATCCTCCCTCTTTCTTTCTCTATTTCTTTCTTTCCTTCAACAATTAAAATAAATTTTTTTCTTCTAAAATTAACAAACTCTCACTCGCACTTTCAATATCACACTCATTTTTCATTTTTATTTTCTTCTTTCTTTTCTCTCCTTCTTTATTTTTTCTATCTTTCTGTTCTACAGAAAGTAAAATTAATAAAATAATATAATTCATATAAAAAATATTATTATTATTATTATTATTATTATTATTATTATTATTATATACATATTTTTTTAATTTTTTATTTAGTTTTAAATTTTTACCGTTTATCTTTTTAATTTATATTTTCATTTTTTTCTTTCAAATATTTATTACATATAATTTGGAGATAATACTAATGTTATAATTAAAAGTTAAAATCAATATTCAATTGTTTTAAAAAAACTATAGATGAGTTAATCTTATAACTATCAGTATAATTTTTTTATGTTAATATCTAATTATATTTTTATATACATAGAGAGAAAAAATATTATTTTTAAATAACAAGTATAAAAATTAATTATTTTTATTTGTGCAACAGACTTAACACCTAATTAAATGTAAAAATATGCACGTTAAATTATTTTAAATTTTAGATAATGAATATTAAAATTAATTATTAATAAAAAATTAGACTTTTTCATATAAAAATAATAACTAAAATTTTATTATTTAATTTTTTATCTATAAATACTTTGGTCTTCTTAACCAAAAACTTTTGTCAACTTATAATTTTTTTATATAAAAGTAGTTTGATTTTATAAATCTTTCGTGTCATGCATAATCTATACTATCAGAACAAAAAATGAACTGTAATTTTAAAAAAACTTATATTCCCTTATTACGAATAAACATACTAATTAAAAATTAAATAGGTGCAGCAGAGACCTGGTGTTTGGTAAACTGCAGGTAAGCAAGGAAGAACAAACCCATAACTGTGGTTTCCCACCTTATCTGTCAATAGAGGAAAAAAACCCAATTATTTGCTTAGACAAATAATTTAAAAAAATTATATATATATATATTAAAAATAATTAATATGAAATAAAAAATGTGTATAAAAAATAAGTAATATTAGATAATTAATTTTTTTCAATTAAATTATTAATTAATTTTTTAAAAATTATTTTATTTATTTTCAATTCTAGATTTTAAATTATACAATTTTTTAATTTTTATTTTAAATGATAAATTCTAAATTTTAAAATTAACTAATATAAATCAATTAAAAATTAGTTTTTTATTAAAAAAATATATACACAAATAATGGTGCAGATTATTTCTGCTAAACTAGGGTGATATAATGATATGATCCATACGTGCCTCATGTCTATAGGTCCATATGGACTTGAGCACAGTTGTGACGCCAGTTTTATGTGCAAAATGTTTTAAGCCGAAAATGCCCTTCAACTGTTGGAGGGTAAGCATTACTGCCGCCCCGCCCATGAAACCTGTGATGGTTGAATGCGATAATAAATCCACTAATATACCCAACCTGCAATAATTTCACTGTTAAATCTCGTGCAAATCACACCACAATAGTAAAGTGAAATAAGCTATTTTATATTGAAATTTCTAATTATTTAGGTATTTCTATTTAATTTATCTCATTAAAAAAAATTATGTTATGCATTGGTAAAATAAAAACAATCAATGGTATATTACTACACCGACAAAAATAACTAAACATACAAATTCAATTGGATAATTATATATACTTTAATTTGTGTCAAAATTAAACTTTTTAAAAAATCTTTAAATATGTTTATTAATTTTTATTGTTCTTCTTTAAATATGTTGTATTAATTTTTACAGAAGATTTCACACAATATTATTCTCTTGATTAGTTGCTTGTCTTTAGACAAGTGCCATAGTTTTTTCTCCAATTGTTTACTCCATCCTATTTTAAAGTTGTTAAATTTAAGTTGATAAACAATATATCAGAATTTATTATTTTTTATTATTACTTAACTATCAATATTTAAAAGTATGGTATAAAATATGTTGTTAGATTAATAAATTAAAATAATTAGATTAAAAAAAATGAGTTAATAATTAAGTGATGGTAAAAAATAATAAATTTTGATATTTTTTGACATTTTTCTATAAATATATGTATACTTGTATAGTTTAACTCATTTTTAATGTATATTCTATTTTAATGACTAATTTTGATAACTGATTTTAGTGTATATCTAGTATGTTTATTCTGAAAAAAAAAAGAGTTTAATTAAACTTGTGAAATTCAAATTATGATACTAAAACTTATTCTATATGTAGTAGTGGAAATAAAAAAGGTTGGTCACCTGAGGAAACCCAAACAAGTTTGGAAGAGGCCAGCAACAAACGTAGTTGTCAAAACCAAGTGAAGATACAATATGGGGTCTTCTTCTGGCCTTACCACGGTTGAAATAGTTTGAGATATAAGCAATGATGCTGATGCAATTGGCCCCACTGATAAATGCCTTGAGCTCCCAAATATAGCATACACAATAGGTGGCACAAAACATGTATCTAACCTCACAAAACAACACAATCAGCTTCATGTGAATAAGTTGATATGAAACCACATAAATTAAATAACAAAATCAATCATTAGGTATTTAGATATCCGAAAACATGTATTTAATTTATTTTTAATATTTATTTTGTATTTTAATATATAGTCTATATAAATTACTGATTTAATAAATAATTTTTTAAGTTAACCAGTGACAATAAAGTTGATTATTACATAGGCCAATAATGGGATGAAGATCAGCAAGTTTGGCATAGCTGATGGCTTGGGGAACGGCGATACTGGTGGCGGTGATGCCAGCGAAGAAGTCGGAGATGAACAAGCGCCAAGTGTATGTCGGAAGCCACTGGAAGATTGGAACCAAGTACTGAAGCCATTTTATAGCTCTAAACAACGGCTTCTCCTCTTTCTTAATCTCCCTGAAGGGATCGTCAGGGAACAATGTTTCTTTGAATCCTGATTTCAATACTTTCAGAAATCCTCTCTGACCAGCAAAGTTCACTGCATGTGGATCTTCCGGGTAGCAATTGCTATAATCCATCATCCTCATGATTAATTAGCCCTAAAAAATAACCAAACAGGTAAATTATATTAAAGTGAAAACGTACACTCCAAAGTAACCTTAAATTAATAATGAACTTGAAAGTTTTAATTTGTTTTATTAGTACCCTCGGCATTCAATTTGACCGTTGAAGTGAAATGGAGAATGGTAAGCAGTTTAGGCTCTTTATATATAAGAATTTGGCCTTTAGTAATCGTTTTGAGTCTTAGAATAAACTTGACAAAAGTTGCCTCCAACCGTTCAGATCAATCAAAGTAGAGTTCAATACTTCATCGTAAAGCCGCGCCGCAACACCAATTTCACTTTCTTGATCTGACATTGATATATTATGGTATAATAATCTAATATAGATTCTGTTCCTTTTGATGATTATAGGGCCACTATGCATGTTTAATTAAATAATTAATTCGTATCAAGAAACTAAGAGAGTTGTTTTACATACAACAAAAGATCGTTAGTACGTAGGCAAAGTGCAATCAACATAAGAATTTTACATGTACTAACAGAAAGATGTACAAAAGAATTGTATGCAAATATCATTTCTTCAATCAATATGCATATACTAATAAATGCTCCATGCAACTTGAAAATTATGTAGTGAATTTAACCACTATAAGAGTTTATTGTTCTGGACTAACACTTTTAGTTATGATGTATGGATATTGATACGAATATGGAATTCAATATGATATAAGATATATGGATAAACAAATTTAAAAGAATTTTGTTAGAGAGTCAATGGAGTATTTATACAATGTGTATAATGGGCTATTTATTTGGTCCAATATGAATTAAAAAATAAACATACAGGGTAAAATACTACTAATTTCTCAAACACAATACACTCATATTATCTAGAATAACCATTCAGGTACCAGGATAATAAACATTTGATATCCTACTGAATTGAACATCCCTATATCCCTATTGTACACATTGTATAAATACTCCATTAGCTCCCTATACTTCCTCAATTTAAAATTCTTCTAAAATACAAGAACACAATATATATAAAATATTTTTTAGATAAATTGTAATCATATTTTGATATTTTATTGATATTAAAATATAAATTAATTTTTTAATTATTTTTAATATTTTTTAATTATATAAAGTATTTAAAAATATTTTTTAATAATTAATAATATATACTATTTTTAAACTCATTTTAAAAATACATGTTAAGAATAAGGCTAGACACGCTGACATGTGGTGGTATTTAGGTGTGTCCAACCGTGTCTAGAGAAGAACTTTTTATTTTTTATTAAAACACGGTTGGACATAAAAGACGTGTGTGTCGGACGAGTGTCGTTGAATATTGTGTCTGAAATATATTCGAAACACGGACATGCAAATTAGGGAAGTGTTCGTGTTTCATAGACTTTTAGCACTACAACAAATATGGCCTTTAGCTACGTCTTAAAACCGTTCTCTTAGATAGTTTTAGACAACGGTTTTTTGTAATATTACTGTTGAATTCAATTTTTCATTATTTTATAGCAACAAATTAAAACCGTTCTCTTTGACTATTTTAAAGAACGGTTTTATAACCGTTACCATGATTTATTTTTAAGCAACGGTTTTTTATTGTTGTTTAAATAATTGTACAAAAGAAACACATAAAAACCGTTGTCAAAGTGCTACACTTTAAAACCGTTCTATTAGATGGTCTTAGACAACGGTTTTTACAGTGTTGCTGTTGAAGTTCAAGTTTTCTTTACATTATAGCAATAAAATAAAACCATTCTTTTGACTATTTTAAAGAACGGTTTTATAACTATTACAACAATTATTTATCAAACAACAATTTTTTAATATTATTTAAATAATTATACAAATTAAAAAATACATATAAAAATAATTATATTTATTTTATAATTCAAAATATTTATATACAATTTTTATTATAATTAATTATTTCATATAAATTAGAATTAAAATTCTGGTGATGGAAAAATAATAAAAGGGTATTTGATTTAATTAGATAATTAATATTTTAAATTTAAACTATGTTATATGAAATTTGATTAATATATTTATTTTATAATTTAAATTAAAAATAATTAATTGAACTTAATAATATGTTGATAAATAATATTCTTAAATATTTTTAATGGAGCACATTTAATTTTAAAATTATTCTACCCTTTAATGTTATCAAAATATCTATTTATATTTATCCTTATTCTTTTATAAAATTCCTTATTCTTAGCCCTAAATTCCTAAATTGAGTAAAAACCTTATTTCCCAAATTTCAATACCCTAACCGTATTTTATAAAATGTGATTAGTATATTTATTTTGTAATTTAAATTAAAAATAATTATTTAAGCTCATTAATAAATTGATAAATAAAATTTTATACGTTTTAAATTTTTATAATATTATATTTAAATCTTAAATTATTATTCTATCTTAAATATTTTATAAATTTATTATATTACTCATATAAATTTTATCCTAATACTAAATTCCTAATTAAAACCCTAATTTTACAAATTCCTTACCCTAACCTAATGTAAAACACACGCACACAGAGCAGAAGAAAGGGAAAGAAAGGAAACGGGAAGCTTGAGGGGGAGATAGAAGAGAAGAAAGAAGGAAAGGGAGACAGACTCACAGAGGATGAGGGAGAAGAAAAGAGGGGAAAGAACAGCGCCGTGGAGCTTGGTGCCGCTAGTGAGCTGCCGTCGCAGAGAAGAAAGGGAGAGGAGAACGTGACCCACGAAGGAGAGGGAGGAGCCGCCGTCGAGTCACGCCCCGTCGCCATTGGTCGTGCATTGCCGTTGTCGTTCGCTGAGGGTGAGACGCGAAGAGAAGATGCTGACCTGCACCATTGCGCCTCACAGCCTTCATCGAGACTTCATCACTGTCGCACCTTATTCCCGTTGCCATCAGGGTTTGCTGCTGCTACCATTGAGAGAGCCACCGCTGCGGGGAGCCGAATAGGGAGATGAGGTCGCCGTCGATGTGGTCGCAGAAAGGGAGAAACGGATGCGCATGAGTGACGCAGCAGAGGAGGAGTCGTTCATTTGCCACTGCTGTTGCCAGAAATCTTGGTTGCTGCCGTCGTTCATGGTAAGTTAGTCGTGTCCTAGTTACCAGAACCACTATCTCTGAACCCTATTTAATTTGTAACAATCCTATATTTGTTTCTGATGTTCCTGGCTCTATTGCGTTTTTGGAATCGTCATAGCTGAAGCTTGTCACCGGAGAAGACAAGCTGCTGCGCCATCCCCTTCGTTCTAACACCAAACCTCCCGTTTGTAATCCTGTAACGCTTCCACTCTTGTTCTATTTTGTATTTTTTTCCCTGTTATATTCTAATTTTAATTACGGTAGCCAATGTCTTTGTTTTAGCACTGCTATGTTCTGCCAGAAATGTTGAAATGGTTGCTACGAGTGTGATCATAGTTGGTGCCGCTATTTCTGTCCCGGTTACGTTGGAATTATCGCTACTGCTGCCACGAATTGGGGATAAAGGGGCTTTTTGCGTTAAATTATGCAATTGCTTCATCGAGGTAGGGGGTTTAACTTAAACTATTTTAATTTAAGAATGCCTACAAGATTTATTGAATAACTGCAAATAGGTTTAATAGCTGTGAGTAATTGATTAATTATATGAATGTTGAATTGCGGCTGAAATTATGATTGGAATGATTGAGATTTTGATTGGGACTTTGATTGAATTCGTTAATTTTGTGAAATTGAATTATGAATTGTTTGATGAGAGATTATATTGATTTTTGTATTTTGATCGATCAAATTGAAATTGTTGCTGTTGAGCTGGTTTACTATAACAGACTTAGTTGGTGATTAATTGAAACTGGGTTTAAGGAATAATTGGAAGACTGAATCTTGAAATGTTGAACCAATTGCTAAAAATCTGATTTTTGAAATTAAAAGATAACTTTGGAAGTAAATTAGTTATTCAACAATAATCGAAATGATATGAGAGTAAAGGCAACTATGATAAAAGTTGTTGTTAGGATTCAATTTTGAGAAGTTTGAATTAACTAGAGAATTTGTTATGATTTCTCAAAATTAAATTGCAAAATCTGATTTTTTGCATTACTTTTAAACGAAGTCAGAAACTTTGAAAAGCTATAACTAATTATGTGATTATCGGAATTGTATGGGACTAAGTCTGGATTAAACTTGGGAATGTGTGGAGCTGGACTGGAAAATTTGAGGACTTTTCGTTAAATAGAAAATTTATAGCAAATTTTTAAAGTTAAGTCATTAAATCTGTCCTGCAGCAGAAGAGTTCAAACAGGGCAGCAACTTGTTTGTCTTGCTGCGATTCCTATGAGCTGAGTTCTGGAATGAAACCAATTTTGTTTTAAAGTTTGATTGACTTGGTTAATTGCTCTAAAACTTCATAATTTTAGGAGTTAAGGATTGGCAGTTGTGAATTTTTGAAAGTTAATGATTAAGGCTGGAAAGAATATGTTTTCAGCAAGTTATGCATCAGCTTCCAATGCTTGTAACTCTTAGCATTGAATAGCAATTGGGTTGCAACCAAGACACACTTGTTGCTTGATAAGTTAGGAGTCTCCAAACCAAACTTTAGCCTAATTGAAATTTTGTAGTAAAAGTTATATAAGTTGAAAGATACTAAACTTGTTGGTTTCTAAAACTTGTTGCTTGTAAAAGTTATATAAGTGATCTTCACATTAGAATTTGCACTAAAAATTGTGATAAACTGAAATAAAAGACTTGATCATGTAGGTCATTAGTTGTATGAAACAATGATGCTAAGTGTCTTGTAAGATTTTTTTTCCCTCTTCTTCCTCTATAAGATTCTTAATTTTTATCTTGATTTACTAAAGGCTGACAAAATTCCATCATATAATGCAATTTTCTTTATTTTTTAATCTTGTCTTTAGATGAAGACCATTCAAAATGATGCTTAATTGGATATTTTGTAATGGTGTTATTTTACATGCCCACTTCATTTCTTCTTATTTTGCTGTTTTATTCAAACATATAGGTTTTCTGTATTTTGCTGAATGCTGTTATATACTTCAGTCCATGAGGCTTATTCTAAAGCAGTAAAGACTGCTATTGTGGATCATCATGATGTATGATCTGTAGCTAAGATTTTGTCATTTCATTGTCTTTTTTTCCATCTAATTCCATTTTGTCTTTGTTAATAAGTATAGCCTTACTACGATATCATACTATTGCAGGCAGTATGGATAGTAGTCTCCTGTTAAAGCTTCCTTTCAGCACTATATTTGAGTATCTTCAGGTTAGCTTCACTCCACTGTAATTTCTTTGTATTAATTTCATGTAAAAATGCAGCGCATTCTGTTATGTGGTGTATATAATTTCTTCCTGTCTTGGTGTTTGCCAGCAATAATTTGTTTATTTGTTTATTTTTCATTTCCATGGGTTTATCAGATTGTTAGAGCCACTTGTTATTTTTTAGCTTAACTATAAGTGCTTAATAATTATATATCTTGGCACAAATTGATCATTGATAAATATGTTTTTTATTTTGTAGATACTGCAAATAATTTCAAAGCCAATGAAGGATATTGGCTCACGTGCAATGTTTTATCTGGCTGTTGCAGTATCTGACTTTTATGTTCTTTGGAAGGACATGGTAGAAAATTGATATGATAGTTCTTTCCATGAAAGTTTCATCCCTTATTAACTTCAATTTTGGCTTGAATGATTTTGTAATATGTTAAGATACAAGAATATTAACCATGTCAATTTTAACATCTGGGCTAGAGTTAGTTATTATTTAGAGAATTAGCATACAAATAACACTGCATAACTTAATTAGTCCTGCTTAGGTTGTGAAAACTGAAAAGTATAAGCAGAAAAATATTTGTTGTATTTTGAAAAATAGTGATGATATAAGTACAAGTAGTTATGACTTAGACTAGTGTGTATGTTATTTTGCAATGATGATATAATGTGATTGTGGATCTTAGTAATTTGATTCTAATAGTTTAGATTATTTATTGATACTAAATTAAAAAAAAAGTTGGAACTAATTTCATTAATGAGAAAATTATTATAATTAAAGAATTATATATTACAAAAAATCGTTATCAAAAGTCATATAAGGCAATAGTATTAAAATTATTGTCAAAGACGATTACAAAATGGCAATGGTATTAAAACTGTTGCAAAAAAAACCACTAACGGTAACACTTTAAAACCGTTGTCTTAGATGAAAACAAAATGGCAATGGTGTTAAAACCGTTGCCAAAAAATGACACCAACAGCAATGTTTTAAAACTTTGGCTTTGTGAATAATAAAAATACAACAGTTTAAAACCGTTGCCTATCCAGTTATGGTTTTAAACCGTTGGATCATGAAAGAGAACGGTTTAAAATCGTTGTTTATCGAGTAACGGTTCGAAACCGTTGTTTAAAATTTTCTTTCAAAACCGTTGTCTATGCCAGCAACTTTGGCAATGGTTTTTTTGTTACCGTTGCCTTAGGTAAAAAACCGTTGCCTTTGAGCATTGGCAACGACCGCATATACCACAGGTCAAAAACTGTTGCCAAAGCGTTGCCTAAAGTTTTAGGAACGGTTTTTCAATCTACAGCAACGATTTTTGACCGTTGCGAAAACCCTTATTTGTTGTAGTGTGTAGGCTATGTTTGTTTGAAGGGAAAATGGAAGGAAAGAAAAGGGAGAAAAGAAAAAGGAAAAGAAATTAACTATTTTTCATTGTTTGATTGAGGAAAGAAATTAGAAAAAAAGAAAAAGAAATGAAAAAAATTAGTGAACCCACCATTTTTTTCTCCCCAATAATGTTGAAAAGAAAAAGAAGAAAAAACTTATTTTTTTCTATATTTCCAATCTTATCTCTTTACTTTTTTTAATATTATAATATAAGGGTAAAATTATATTTTTATAACATTTTTTTCGTTCTTATTTTTCTTCCATCCAAACACATCTAAAAAAATAAAAATTTACTAAATTTCTTTCTTTTCTTTTCTTTGCTTTCTATTTCCTTTTTCTTTATTTCTTTCATTCCAACCAAACATAACCTTAGTCATAAGTTCAATTCTTTTAGTTTAAATCTAATAACATATTTTCCGTCTATATTCTTAAACATTATTAACTAACTGTTGGACAAAACCAATAAATTCTGTTGACTCTCTAGCATTACTTTAAACACAAAGCTACCACCAGTTTAAAAACATTAAAACATAAGAGTAATATTAGGAGTCCTAGCTAAATCATTCTCTAATTACTTTTTTAATACTTAAATGAGTAAAAAATTTAATAACTATAATATATGTATATAAAAAATTAATCATTAAATAATTATATTAATATAAAATACATATTAAAATATATAAATATACATTAAAAAATTAAATAATATATATTTATATATAAATACATAGTAATTCATTTAGTGAATAATTTTTTGTATGTACATAACAATTTTAAAAATTTAAATATATATTATTTTTGAAAGCATAAAACTGATAAAATATTTTTAAAAAATTATTTAAAACTTTGTATAATTAGAAAAATAAATTATGATTCTCAATAATCATTTTTCATAACGTAAATCATCCGACAATAATTGAATGATTTTTAATAAGTTTTATTATATTGCTAGTGATTTATATGTATGTAAAACGACTCTTAATATGAAACTCATGATTTCTTATGTGATTCAAAGCGTCACATGAAATTGTACTTCAGTTAATAAAATAATATCAAGTGGTAATGCAATCTTCATCTAAAATTAATTTTAAATCTCTGAATTAATCTATTTATTTGTTAGGTAAAAATTTTAAAAAATTCTTATAATATATTATATTCATTGTTTCACATATTAGATAAAATTATACTACATATAAATGATAGAAAGAGTTTTTTTTCTTAATTTAGTGGTAGTTAGTTACTAGTTAGAGAATCTGTTTATTATAATTAATTTTAAAATTTTAATTTGAAAATAAATAAATTTACAGTCATATCAAATAATAAATGAATAATAATTTTAGACAATTAAATATTTTATGTAACTAAGTCCAACTAAATTATAATATATGTACATTTTTTTCTTTGTTCTTTTTCTTTTTTTTTTTTTTTTCATCCTCCTCATTCTTTTAATTTTTTTCTTTCTTCTTGATTTTATTTCTTCTTTCTTTTTATTTTTCCTTCTCGTTCATCATCATTATTATTATCGTCTACTAAAAAGAAAAATACTGAATACCGTTAAATTTAGCATCAGATATTAGTGATAGATTTACCAGCAAATTTGATCATTAATTCATCGGGTAAAAATGTTATTAGTATGTTTTGTTTTTCGACAGTAAATTCTACCGATAATAAGTAGAAGAAAAAACAAAAAATTGGCACATATTTTACCATCAGATTTATTATCAAATTTATCCAACGGTAATCTTAGTTAGCGAAACGTTGTATTTTAGAGCATCCGTGAAGCTTTTTACCGTCGAATTTATCCACCGGTAAATTCAATGATAAACGTGCCCTAAATTCAAACTGTGAATCCTCTTCCTCCCATTTCGAACTACACTCTCTCTCACACCCTCTCGTCTTCCACTCTTTTTCTAACCCTCTCATCTGATCTCTCCTTCAATGTCCTCTCGGACAGTTCCTTCAACTATTTCTATTTTTTGGAATTTTAAAATTAGATACAAAAAAGAGTAAATTGTGTTGGTTTATGCTAAAATTGGTCCCTAGAGTTTCTCTTAATTAATTAATAAAAACAAGCATGATCAATTAAGTTATCGAATTAGTTAATTAGTTAGTGAGATAGTAGCTAGATGTATCAGAGTTAGTTAGTGACATTCATAACATGTATATATAGCACAATCAGTGAAATCAATAACAGAATCATCTCATTTCTCCGTTACTTTGAGTTCATCTAACAAATATATAGGGGGAATGATAATAAATAGAAGAGTACCCTAAATATAGAATACATATATAAGAATCAAGAGTGTGCTTGCATAGACATGGGAAATTGACCGCATGCAACCTCCCATTTTTATTAACTAGATGATGGAGAGATATTTAAAGTGTAAATGGGAGGGAGTGGGATACATTACGTTACATATAATATTCAATGCCAGGGAGAATTGTAAATGGGAGTTACAACAGATTTAAGTTGCAAGTACTTGTGAAGTGCATTCAAACCGAGATCTTTTCCACCAAATCCACTCATCTTGTACCCTCCAAAAGGAATGTCACTCTCAAGAATGGAATAGCAATTGATCCAAACAATGCCTGCGCGAATGGACCTTGACATTGTGTTTGCTGTGTCTATGTTCTTTGTCACTATCCCCGCTGCTAACCCGTATCTTGTATTGTTTCCCCTCTTAATGGCTTCCTCAATTGTCCTGTTGAATGCACATTCTCATATATAATTAACTCATCAATCATAATTACCTAAATAATATATTGAAGAGATTGATTTAGCTTACTTAAACTTCATTAACGTCATCACGGGGCCAAATATTTCATCCTGAGTTATACGCATGTCCTCCTAATGAATAAAAACGAACAAAATATTGCATGGTGATGATTTATTATCTAATTATCCAATTTGATACATTGTGGAGTTGGAAAGTTGGAATTTACCTTTACATGAGAGAAAATTGTAGGTTCAATGAAGTAGCCCTTGGTGCCGATGGATTTACCCCCGGTCAAAAGAGTAGCTCCTTCTTTCTTTCCATGCTCAATGTAGGAAAGAATTTTATCAAATTGGTTCTTGTCAGCCTGCAATTCATTTTTTTTATGTTATATATTAGACCATCCAGCCAACAAATTAAACTAAATTAATAATTACATATATATATATACCTGAGGTCCTTGGTTGGTTTTAGGATCAAAAGGATCTCCAACAACCCAAGCTTTTGCCTTCTCCACCAACTTCTTCTCAAGCTCATCATAGATCCCTTCCTGAACGTACACACGAGAACCAGCAGCACATATTTCTCCCTGAAATTACAAAAATGTTAGCTTGTTTATTGGATGTAATGAAAGCAAGCACAGCACAATTCCACATGCCTTGTTGAAGAACATGCCGAAGAATGCAAGGTCAGCGGCTTTGTCAAGATCAGCATCATCAAAAATAATGAGGGGAGACTTGCCACCTAATTCAAGTGAAACCGCCTTCAAATTGCTACTAGCTGCCGCATGCATCACTTCACGCCCTGTTTCAACTGAACCGGTAAAGCTAACCTTATCAATCTCCATGTGTGAGCTTATTGCAGCACCAGCAGTCGGACCGAATCCCGGTACTATATTAACCACTCCATCCGGAACTCCCGCCTTCAATTTATTCAAACCAGGAATAATATAATTATTTATGTTATTCTTACAAAAATAAAAAAATAAAGCCTATATATCCAAATAGCTCCTAAGAAATTTAACGTCAAACGTTTGCATTCACAATTTTTTTTATTATATTCAAGTCTCTAAATTTTACAAAAATAAGATATATAAATTATTAACTTAGTCATATTTATCATTTTTATTTGAATAAACAAATTATTAAGTATAATAAAAAGACCTATATATCTTATTTTTATTAAGTCAAAAATTTTAATATAATAAAATTTTCTTGTGATAAAAATGAGTTAGAGCCTAAAAAGTAAAAACTCTTTAGAAACTTATTTGAATATATACTCAAAAATAAGTTAGTTAAAGAAATGAATGAATGGATTAATTAATAGAGACATGCCAGCTTAGCTAGATGAGCAACAAATAAAGCAGAGAGAGGGGTCTGTTCAGCGGGTTTGAGGACCATGGTGCAGCCAGCAGCAATGGAAGGTGCAACCTTGGTGAAGAACATCATAAGAGGAACATTCCAAGGGATGATGTGTCCAACAACACCAATTGGTTCCATTAATGTGTATGCATGGAACTGTCCAGAGCTCTTCAATACCTCCCCATGAATCTTGTCAGCAGCACCAGCATAGTACCGCAGCATATCCGCTGCAGCGGGAATCGCAAACTTGGTGAATTGGTATAGCAACCCAGCTTCAATGGTGTCTAATGCTGCTAACTCTTCTCCATTTTCTTCAATAAGCTCTGCCCATTTCACCATAATTTTTGCTCTTTCCTGCTCATTTCCACACCAGCCAATGCCATTAACACCCAAATTTATGCTTAGTGCTAGGGGAACAATAATTTTTGTGATTTGTAACCATCAAATAACCATCAATGATGATTTTAATGGTGTGAGATTGGTATGAGATTTCATACAATAACTCACTTTTTTTTGTTAATTACATGCTGGCCAAAATTTAATAAAGTTGCTCGCCCTAAACTTTTCCGGCAAGATATTCTCCCTTAGTCAACGAAATGCAACATAACTAACCCTAAAACGATATAGAAAAAACGTTGATCTGACATTACTGTGAATAGATGTTAGATAATTGTGGCCAACTTAATTTTTACACATTTCTACAATAATCAAATCCCTTTTTTAATGAATTTTCAGACAATTAATATAAATTTTTTTTTACTAACATAATATTATATAATTAAATATACATATAAAATTATTTTTGTATATAATATCTAAAAATTAAATTTTTTATTTTAATTAAAAAATATTAGATACTAATATTTTTATTAATATTAAGCAATATTTTAAATTAATATTTTACTTTTAAAATTTAATATAAAAATATATTTATTAGTTAAATATTAATAAAAAATAACAAATTTTGTTAACCACCTGAATTTACAATTACGTGTTGGTTTTCTATACAGTAGTAGTTCTAGAAAAAATAACAGAAGAAAGAGGGATAAAAGTCCGTACAACTCCGGTCATGCGGGGCCATGGACCAGTGTCAAATGCCTCACGCGCCGCTGCAACAGCAGCATCAATGTCTTCTTTAGTTCCCTCACTGATCTTCACTATTACCTCTCCTGTTCTCGGATCTATTGTCTCAAATGTCTTCCCTGTTTGTTTTGTATAGCAAAATACAAAATTATTATTTAATGATAAAGAGTTATTTTCATATAAAATTATTAGTCGAGAAACATTAGATGATTTGATATATTTGACTAAATTGTTATATAACGATTCTTAATTAATAACTTGATTGTGTACTAAAAATATAAACCCTTTTTGTACATATATAATTTTTACAATGATCTAAAAACATGGTCAAAAAAAAGTTAAATTTCTCCTAGAGGTATTCAATAAAAGGATGGAATCCAATGAATTTTTCTTAAGTGGAAACTATATTGGTGGAAGTGGATTGGTTGGATTTAGAGTATAAAGAGCGTCGTCTAGTCGAAAGAAAATCAAACTAGATGTCCCTTCACTAATGTCACATGTCAGAAACTTTAGTTTAACTTGTGGGAATCAACTTCTTCTATTGAACAGTTGAAAAGACTTAAAGTGACGGGAATACCAAAAGATATTTGGGATAAAAAAGAGTAAACCAAATATCAGACTAAAACCATTGGATAATAGATTTCCTCTTCATTATGGTTTTACACTATAAAAAGGATCTCAAATCACCTCTGTAAAGCACTTTTCATCTTGACCTTCTTACATGCTTTTTTTACTTTTGAAGCTGAGAAGCTAAAAAACCCATCTTTTTCTCTCGCTAAAATTTCTCTTATTGTTCTTCATTTCATTCATCCTCTTCACGAGTAAACTGTCATTCGAGTATTTCACCAGAACACTTGACAACCATTAACAAGCCTCTGTCCACTTTAAACAAAGTTCATTCATTCTCTTATGACATTAGTGGAGGTTTAAACACTTGTTCTCCACCTCTATCTCTCATCATTAGTTCTTGTATTGCTTATTCGTCATTAATAAAAGTGTTTTCCTCACAAATATATTTACTCTAAATCTCTCATCTTAACCATTATTTTTTCACTTAATCTACCTTTTACGAAACTCACCCTAATCACAACTCTACATGAAGACATCTACACTTAAATTTTACTTTATTTAGCATAGTATTGGATCTATTTTGTATTACTTATGAGTTATGACAATGAGTCTAGCTAAATTTTGATTATCTTTATATACGTCATTTAAATTCTTTACTATTTACTTAATACACCAGTTGATTATATATTATGTGCTTTATATAAATATATTATATTATATTATAGAGAGGGGAAAAAATGGAAAAAAATAACATTTTAGTGCAATTAAATAAAGTATCATTAATTTGGAAGCCACCACCCTAAAACTGAGGTACATATAATACTTTGTCTTTTTTATTTTTTATTTTTTAAAGGAATGGAGCATAAAGATGTATATACATTGGATGAAATACAGCGAATTGAAAAGACTGAAGGAAAAAGGACAAAGGAACAAACTTGGTATAGTAAGATGAAATGAAGGAACAATAAAAAGAAGAGAAATAGAGATGGAACCTGATATGGAATCAACAAAGTGTCCATTGATGAAGAGCTTAGTAAAATTAATGCTGGGCATCCTGAAAAAGGAATCAGAGACACCATTATCAACCATCTCTATTGTAAGGACTCGCCCCTGTGTGTGCGCGTGCGTGAGTGTTTTCCTTAATTATTGGAAGCAACGAAAGAAATAAAAAGAATACAGGATCGTTTTGAGGGGTTATAGTCTTATAGATAAGAGGTCTTATCAATTATTGCTATGCTTGTGGATGGAAAATTGGAAATTAAAGCTTTATAATCGATTTTCACCTACTACTTTATTTTATTTTATTTTATTTTATTTTTTTATCAAATTTCATGATTTAAACTACTATTCTTTAATTAGTACGTTTTACTGTTAATAATGTATATGATGGGATTTTAGTAATGTGACATGTTTCCCGCGTGAGGGTTCTGCATCGATCATTTTGGATTCATAATCATAGCAGATCACAAAATATCTGATTAAAGGCACTTTATGAAACTATATTTTATACGACGAGAATTGCCGTGCGATACGCAAACTCGGAAAGCAGGAAATAACATATTGAATTATTGATTACCTACTAATGTGATCCTCCTGCCTTATTAAACATAATATAAATGCAGGAGGAGAATTTATATATAGTTTATGTCATATTCAAAGCCAAGGAGAATCGTAAATAGGTGTGACAACAGATTTAACTTGTAGGTATTTGTGAAGTGCATCCAATCCGGAATCTTTTCCAAATCCACTCATCTTATACCCTCCAAAAGGAACATCATCCCCAAACGCAAAGTAGCAATTGATCCAAATAGTCCCTGCACGAATGGACCGTGACATTGTGTTTGCTGTGTCTATGTTCTTTGTCACTATCCCCGCTGCTAACCCATATCTTGTGTTGTTTGCACTCTTAATTGCTTCCTCAATCGTCCTGTTTTTTCAGATCATCAAATATACTTATTGCACTTTTTCCTTAATGATAACGATAGAATTATCTATCTCACTTACTTGAACTTCTTGAGTGCCATGACAGGGCCAAATATTTCATCTTGTGCTATAAGCATATCCTCCTAATTAAACGGTACAGTTGTTAAAATAATTAATTATCTACCTAATTAAAACTCTTGATGACTTAGAATTACTCACCTTCACATCAGAAAAAATTGTTGGTTGAATGTAATAGCCCTTGTTGCCCAGTGTTTTACCCCCAGTCAACAGGGTAGCACCTTGTCTCTTTCCATGTTCAATGTAGGAAAGGACTTTTTCGAATTGGTTCTTGTCAACCTACATTAATTATATCGAAAATAATTAGCCACCAGAGAATTAAGAATCATAATGAGTTAGTGTGTCAATCAGGTGTCATATATATATTGATCGTGAGTCTTAACTAACTAACCAACTAATTAATTACCTGAGGTCCTTGCTGAGATTTAGGGTCAAAAGGATCCCCAACAACCCATGCTTTTGCCTTATCTACTAGCTTCTTTTCAAATTCATTGTAGATACCTTCCTGAACAAACACACGCGAACTTGCAACACAGACTTCTCCCTGATGGTGTGTGACACGCGGTAAGAAACAGATAAAAGAATTATAGGCAGAGATATAATTCTTATGACTATGCTAAGTATACATCAAAATCAACATTAAAATGAGTCATAATATAAAATATACGTTGAAATATAAAATATATATAAAAAAATAAAAATTACACGTATATTTATACACAAATCTATAATAACTAATTTGATCACTGATTTTTAGTATTCGCATAACATTTTTGTAATTTTTAATTGAAAACAAATGTATGTTGTTGACCTTGTTAAATAGGATGCCCAAGAGAGCAAGGTCAGCAGCTTTGTCAATATCAGCATCATCAAAGATAATGAGAGGTGATTTTCCTCCTAATTCAAGTGACACTTGTTTCAAGTTGCTCTTTGCTGCAGCTTGCATTATTTCACGCCCTACTTCTGTTGAACCTGTGAAGCTAACCTGAAAATATATATATTTATTTATTCATTAAATGTTACATACTCAAAACATTGCAAATAATGTGTAACATGTAACTAAACTAATAATTACTTTATCAATGTCCATGTGTGAGCTTATTGCAGCACCAGCAGTTGGGCCGAATCCGGGAACTACATTAAGCACTCCATCCGGAACTCCAGCCTTCAGAATTGGAAATTATGGTAACAATTAGAGAAATGAATATGAAAAAGGATGCTAGCTCTAGCTAGTAGTTTTAATAAAAAAAAAACAGAATAAAATGACAATTAGATCTATGAGAATTTTGACCTCGTATTACATAAGTTTTGAAGGAAAAAAATACTAATTAGATCCTCCAGGATAGTAAACAATGGACACGTTAAGTCCTTCCGTTAATGGATAATTCAAAACGAAATAGAGTTGCCCATATGTTTCGTTATATACATAATATGTCTTGTTGCTGCCACATAAGCATGGGACAATACCATCAACTGCTCTCTGTTCACTATCATAGAGGATCTAATTAGTCTTTTTCTTTTTTTTTTCTTTAGATACTAATTAGTTTAAGGTCGAAATCCTCAAAAATCTAATTGTGCTTGCACTCTAAAAAGAATGTGTAGAATAATAATGGTAGGTACCAGTTTGGCTAGATGAGCATAAAACAGAGCAGAGAGTGGTGTCTGCTCTGCAGGCTTGAGGACCATGGTGCAGCCTGCAGCCAAAGAAGGGCTAACTTTAAGGAAGAACATGGTGGTTGGGAAATTCCATGGAATGATGTGTCCAACAACACCAATTGGTTCCATCAATGTGTATGCATGGAACTGCCCAGACATCTTTAGCACCTCTCCATGGATTTTGTCAGCAGCACCAGCATAGTAGCGTAGAGTGTTTGATGCTGTAGGAATGTCCACAGCCTTGCACATATGATACAATTTTCCAGCATCAATGGTATCTAGTGCCGCGAGTTCTTCCACGTTTTCGTCGATTAGTTCTGCCCATTTCATCATAATCTTTGCTCTCTCCTGATCACCACATACATATATATATGCTTAAAACATTCATGTGGATTCAAAGTAACACATCCAGGGAAATTTATGTTACTGCATCTGCATGCAGTACCCATCATGATTGAGTTTATGTGACAAGTAAAGTTATACTCCCTCGATCTGTCTCATATTAAGTGTCTCTTTTCATTTTAAACATGCAATATGTTGCTTTTTTAAAACACCAAATTATATTTTGTCTGATAAAACAGATGTTTTTATAAAAGATTAAAATAATGAGTATTTTTAAAAAAAAAGGGTCAATCCAAACTCACCTGGAGTAAGATAAAATGATTCAAGGTAAATATGAAAAAATTAATGAGGAAAATTATCATAAGTTATGATTATTATCAGTTATAGTTGCTTAGGAGACGGAGGCTGATTTTTCAAAATCAAATTGCGTTTAATTTCATAAATCAGGAATTAAAAATATTTAAAATAAAAATCAATATAAGAGTTAATTGGCAATCCATATTTAATGGTATATTAGTGTATGACTAATTTGATTTTGTGACGGGCAAGTAAAAGTTTTGATCAAGAGAAATATTAAATAACTAGATAATAAAAAGAGAAAATATCACTCTTTTTCTCTGTAAAATGTTAAAATGACACTCTTCTCCCCTCTATTTATAAAATGTATATTTTCCTCTTCCTCCCTTATAACTTTTAAAAAACTTCATCTTTAATCCATTTTAAATTTTTTGTGTTAACTAATGTTAACTTTATCCATTTTTCAAAAAAAATAAATTATTTTTTACAAAAATATCTTTTAAAAAAATTTTATTTTTTATCACTAAATTTTGCTTAACAAAATACTCTTTAATAAATTATTTTTTTATTAATTAAATTGTAGTTTTACCAAAATATTTATTATAAAAGTTAATAATTAAATTATTTTTTCTAAGATATCTTTTAATAATTTTTTAACTATTAAATTGTAATTTTACCAAAATTTTCGTTAATAATATTTTTATATTTTACTATTAATTTTTCGATATCAATATATATTATTTTAATATTAAATAAAAAAATCTTATAATTGTTAATATGTATAACAATTAATATATATTTAATTATTTATATTAAAAAATAATCTTACTAAGATTTTTTATTTAATGTTAAAATAATATATATTAATATCAAAAAATTAATAGTAAAATATAAAAAAAATTGTTAACGAAAATTTTGGTAAAATTATTGAAGGGTATTTTAGAAAAAAATAACTTAATTATTAAATTTTTTAAAAATTATTTTAATAAAAATATAATTTAATCAATAAAAAAATAATTTATTAAAAAATATTTTGGCAAGCAAAATTTAATAAAAAAATAAAATTTTTTCTAAAGAATATTTTTATAAAAAATAATTTATTTTTTTTTAAATTGGATAAAGTTAACATTAATTAACACAAAAAAAATTAAAATGAATTAAAGAGGAGGTTTTTTAAAAGTTATAAGGGAAGAGAATATACATTTTATAAATAGAGGAGAGAGGAGTGTCATTTTAGACTTTAGTATCTGGTAGGAGAGGGGAGTGATATTTTCTCTAATAAAAAAGATGTTGGCATTTATTTATAATTTTATGTTGTCATTTATATATGAAAAAGTTTAGAGAATCACCATTAATTCAGTCAACTAATTTAAAAATTTGCCAACAAAAGAAAGAAATTAACACAAAAAAATAACTAAAACTAAAAAAAAATAAAACATTTGAAATTAAAAAAAACATGTGAAGGTGAAATAACATAAAATAAATTTTGGATATAGAATTAAAGATTTAGGATTAAAAAATTTAAGATTTAAAATTTAGTGTTCATGATTTTAAGTTCAAAATTTGGGATATAAAATTTAAAATTTAATATTTAGAATTTAATTAAGATTTAGAATCTAGAATGGATGAAGACAGTAACATAATGATGTCCACTAGCAGTGGCTGGCAGTAGCGGAGAGATAATATTGTTGGTGGTGATAGTTAGTTGTTGTGAGTGAAATTGTAATATTAGAAAGAAAAAAAATAAGTGAATTCAAATAAAAATGTTGACCACCATTTTAAAAATTTTTATCCCAAAAAAGGATAACTTGATGACGAAAAAATAAACAAAATATTTTTATTAAAAAAATTAAAAATAAAAGATATAAACTATATTTGTTTTTTAAGAAGAAAAAGAACTTAAAAATTAAGAAATAATTAAATTGATAAATTCTGAGATTCTATCAATTATCTTGTCCTAATTTTTTAAACAGTGGTTATTTTTGTTAAAAAATAAATTTTTTTTTAAAATCTTAAAAATACTTACTAAACCACTCAAAGAAGTATAAATTGATTTTATTTTTTATTAAATAATTATAAAATTCCAAAAGTATAAGAGAAAGCTAAAAATAATCAACAATAGAATAATATCTAATGAACTAATAAGGATAATTATTATCTAATAATACTCACAATATGAACGAAATACGGACTTATATTGTATTACAGAAGCTTAAAAAAAATACAAAAATGATTGCTGAAAATATAAAGACAACAACGAAAGCTTTAGATATTACAGAGTATAAGAGATTGTGTGTGTAAAAGCGGATGCTTCAACACCTTCTCCCCCTCCCTATTTACAGGGGACTATCCCCTTTATTATGATAATTATTTTACAATTTTATTTCTGATTTTTGCAAATCTGCTTATTTTTTCTGTAGATTGATTCAGGAATTCTGTTTTAATTTAATAGCTTCTATTTTTAATTCTGTTATAATTTTGGAAATTTGGTAGTTAGTTGGTCTTATAATTCTGTTAATATTCTACTGGTATTCTGCTGGTAGAGGTTGTTGTCTTCTGCATATGATGTCTCCTTGATTTTGAAATTTCTTTAATACCTCTTCTTTTTATGGTTTAATATATGTCTTATTTTTTGATTCGGTATTTTTTTTTAACGTTCAAATGGGTCTTTAGTATCTAATATGTACAGTCATGAGTTGTACTGAACTTTTTCATCTTTCTTTGATGGGACTGATTTTATTGCTTTTAAAAAATTTTGCATTTCTTCTTCTGAGGTAGTTGCTGCATGGGTAGCCATCGTCTGTTTTTTGCGCGCTAGAAAATGAGCCTCTTTTTCGTATAATATTTTATCAAACCCTGAACTATGGTTCAGGGGATCTGATCTTTTCTGAGACATGGTCATCCAGTTATCAATGACCTTTTTACTGATTAGGTTGAGATCAAATTCATTCCACCATTTTACTTTTACGTTTCAAATTAAATATTGCACACTAAGAGTGTCTTCATATCTTGTTGAGTCATATTCTTATGTCATTATTCTGCATATTCCCATAGTGGATATGAAAAAAAATCATTTTGTAGCCGTCTAAAAATGAGGTCTTATTTTTAAAATATTCGTAGGCCAGACTAGCCTCCTTTAAAAAAATGGTTTCTATCGGTCCGAATTCTTGGATCCATACCTTGAACTATTTAGGAAACTTTAGAAAAATTTTTTTGTGAAACCATATGAACCATGAATGTGGATTTAGATATAGGTGCATGGTAAACCACCAAGCATTTATATAATCATAATAGGAATAATTTTGAGACTCAAATTTTCTGGTAAAATTTTTACAGTGAAAGGGAGATTTTTTCTATTCTGACAGAATTATTACTTTGATGATTTTGATTTTGGAGTATATTACATTTTTTGTGGTTGGTCTTTATTGTGGGTTAGTTCAATTGATCCTGTATCAACTAGAATAAACTCATAGAAAATTCGGATTTCTTAAATACTCACTAATGGATAATGGAAGGTATTTGAGAATATTGTTTTATAAAGGGTTTTTCGGTCAATTTTGAACCATTCTTTTCTAAGGCCATTATTTTCATAGGCATAGATTTTTTATGATAAGGATACTCTTCGGATAGTGGTTTGGTTTTAAAAAGACCAGATGGTTGTAATAATGCATATCTATTAGCTGTAGGTACTTCATATATGCTTTTAGTTGATGCAGATGATTTTTTTGCTTTTAACGGCCTAAGACATCATCAAAGGTTTAATGGATAATTGTTTATTATTAGCTGGTAATGACGTCGTTGGTTGGTCAAGTGGTTGACCATGATTTTCACTACTTATTTGCTGTGTGCTCATTTCTACCTTGCAAAAATTCTCATGTTAGAAAATCAGGCAATGCATTTGATTCACCTTTAATATGTTCAATAGTCAAATCAAAACATGATAATATAGCCTTCTACCTGGCAAATTCATTTGATTCACCTTTAATGGGAGTTCTATACAATTTTTTTCTTCATTCTCAAGGATGATTAGATCTCCACTACTGGCTTCGTTTGTTGACCCATCTATGTACAAGTTCCAAGTGGTACATCTCCCTTGTTGTTTCCTAGTGTACGGCCAAGAAGTCGGCTAAGTACGGCGACTTAATAGTTGTTCGAGCCTCATACTTTAAGTTAAACTCTGATAACTTTACATCCCACTGTAGTATTCGTCTTGCAATATCTATTTTTGTAGAATATGTTTAATGGGTTGATTAGTTTAGACTTTGATGGTATCAGCTTAGAATTAAGGTCGTAACCTCCTAGAGGCCAAAACAAGGGCGTAGGCGAATTTTTCTATCCTTTGATGGTTCAATTCTGCCCCATGCAACACCTTTCTTGTAAAGTATACAAGCTTTTTCTCTTCTCATCTTCTCGGACAAGGGCTGAGACTACAACTTTATCAGTAACAAATAGGTACATCACATGTTTTTATCCTATTTCAGGTTGGGTTAATACAGGGGTCGACTCAGAAAGTTTTTGAATTCCACTGGTAGTCATGCCCTTTTCATGAGGATTGAAAATAGTAGTAATGACTTCAAGGATTAGCCTGCCAAGAATCTACATAGGGTTGCCAGCCTACCATTTAGTTGTTAAACTTCTTTCAAACATATCAAGCTTCGCATCTCAATTATATCCCTATATTTGTCCAAATTAGCTTCCATACTCCTTTGGATAAGCATGAACTCGAGGAACTTCCAGACTTCTACTACAATGGTACATTTGGTGGGATTTACTATCATCCCATGCTACCTTATGGTGTGGAACACTTCTGATAGGTCAGATAGTAGACTAACCTCCTCGTTGGTCTTGACAAGCACGTCATCCATTTATACTTCTATGAGTTTTTCCAAGGGAGGTGAGAACACCTTGTTCATAAGTCCTCAGTATGTAGCTCCATCATTTTTTAATCCAAAGGACATAACCACATAACAATAGTTGGCCTTAAGGGTGATGAAAGACGTCTTCTCTTAGTCGATCTTGTACATCAGGATTTGATTATATCCCGAGTAGGAATCTACGAAGGAGAGAAATTCGTAACATGAGGATGAATCTACCAAGGCATCAATGCTAGGTAAATGGTAGGGGACTTTTGGACAAGCCTTGTTAAGGTTGGTGTAGTCAATGCACATTCTCCACCTTCCATTTTACTTCTTCATAGGTACAACATTGGCTAATCATAAAGGGATATTTTATTTTCTTTATGAATCTGGCTTCCAGAAGTGTTTATACTCGTTTCTCCATGACTTATGATGTTTTAGGGTAGAGCTTTCGCCATCTCTATTGTATAGGTTGTGACTCTAGGTATACAATCAGCTTGTAACACATGAGGTCGAGGTGGATACCAACATGTCAGAGGGTTTCTAGGCGAAGATGTCAAAATTGTCTTGTAGGAGCTTGCTAAGATCTTGTTTCAACTTTTGATCCAGATTTGCTCCGACATTTGTGATTTTTCTGACTTTTTCTCCAATTTGCACCTCTCTAATTTTTCCTTCAAGCTGAGGTCTCAATTTTTCAGGAGCTCAGATAAGCCTGAGTTTTATCGAATTTACCTATTTTCTCTTTGTACCACCACGTAGGTTCAAACTTTTATTGTAGCATCTTCTAGCCAATTTTTTATTTTGCTTTATAGTTTATATTCCCTCGAGATAGAAAATTTCATGCAAATATGGGAGTTGACACTACTACAGCAAGTTGGTTTAAGGTTGACCAACCTATTAGGGCATTGTAGGCTAATGCGATATCTACCACGATGTAGTCGATGCTTAGGGTTCTCATCTTCAATCTCTTGCCAAATGCGGTATAAAGGGATATGAACCTTAAAGGTTGGATAGGGGATTCTCCCAAACTAAAGAGAGTTCATAGGTACGCATTCAAGTCTTTTATTTTCAAGCCTAGCTTGTCAAATGCTGGTTTAAACATAATATCGAATGGACTTCCCTAATCTACTAGGGGTTCTATAAAGATTTGCATTGGTTAAGATCATTGTTATCACAATTGGATCATCATGCCCAGGTACTATACTCTGGGTATCTTCCTTTGTGAAAGTTATTGTGGGTAATTCACGCATTTTTCTAACTTTTTCGACCTGGTAAACTTCCTTCAAATGTCATTTGCAAGAGAACTTTGTTATTCTCCCCTACAAAACCACCAGCAATCGTGTGGATATTTTTTCCGGGTCCTTTGTGGTCACTCTCACCTTCCTTTGTGTTCTTCTTCTCTTTTCCTCTTACTAGTTTCATCTGACTTTTCAGCAAATTATTTATCCAACCACCCTTCTTAAGACAACTCTTCAATCACGTTTTTCAAATTGTAGCAATCATTGGTAGAATGACCGTAAATTTTGTGGTATTCACAATATTCTGACTGATTTTTGCCTTTCTTGCTCTTTATGACCTTAAGAGGTGGTATTTTTTCCATGTGGTATATTTCTCTATGGACGTCAATCAATGATACTCGCAATGAAGTATAGGAATGGTATCTTCGAAATTTGTCTAAGTTGTATTCTTCTTTCTTCTTTGATTTTTTTTCTTTTTCTCGAGGCTGATATTGACTACTTGGTCCTGACCTAGGCTTTCTCAGTTGTGTAGTTTTCTCCATGTTGATATATTTCTCAAATCGTTCTTAAACCTTGTACAATATGGTCGGATGACTTTTTAATATGGATTGCGAGAAAGGACTTTCTCTGAGGTCACTGACGAGCCTCACGATAGCTGCTTTGGTGGGCAAGCTTTGAATTTCTAAACATGCCTTATTAAGCATTTCCATGTAAGCCTTGAGACCTCTTGTTTGATACTCAAGAGGCTTAAGGCGTGCTCGACTTTGTCCTTTTGGATGGAGAGTCGAGTGAGAAAACTCCTCGCCAAGTTGTCGAAACAGGTGACCAACCTAGAGAAAAATTGTCAAACCACTTCATTGCCTCCTTAGTTAAGGTAGTTGGAAATACTTTGCACCAATTTACATTTAAGGTATCGGCCAAATACATTCGACTTTTGAAATTGCTCAAGTAATAACAGGGTCAATCGTACCATAGTAGACATCCATGTTCAGGCACTTGAAATTTACTTGGACGGGCAAGTAAACGTTTTGATCAAGAGAAATATTAAATAACTAGACAATAAAAAAGATGTTGGCATTTATTTATAATTTTATGTTGTCATTTGTATATGAAAAAGTTTAAAGAATCACCATTAATTCAGTCAACTAATTTGATTTATGACGCGCAAGTAAAAGTTTTGATCAAGAGAAATATTAAATAACTAGATAATAAAAACGATGTTGGTATATCTAAAACTAAAAAAAAAAAACAAAACATATGAAATTAAAAGGAAAGCCTGCGAAGATGAAATAACATAAAATAAATTTCGAGTATAGAATTTAAGATTTAGAATTAAAAAATTTAAGATTTAAAATGTAGAATTTATGATTTAAAGCTTAAAATTTGAGATTTAGAATTTAAAATTTAAGATTTAGAATTTAGTGTTCATGATTTTAAATTAAAAATTTAGGATATAAAATTTAAAATTTAAAATTTAATATTTAAAATTTAGAGTGGATGAAAACGGTGGTGACATGATGATGTCCGCTGGCAGAATGGCTGACAGTAGCGGAGAAGTATTGTTGGTGGTGACAATTAGTTGTTGTGAGTGAAATTATAGTGTTAAAAAGAAGAAAAATAAATGAGTTCAAATAAAAATGTTGACCACCATTTTAAAAATTTTTATCCTAAAAAAGAATAACTTGATGACGAAAAAACAAGCAAAATATTTTTATTAAAAAATTAAATATATATTAAAAATAAAAGATATAAATTATATTTAAAAAAAAAAGAATTTAAAAATTAAGAAATAATTAAATTGACAAATATTGAGATTCTATCAATTATCATGTACTTGTTTTTTAAACAATGGTTATTTTTGTTAAAAAATAAAATAATCAATTGGAGTATCAATTAATTATTAGTTGAGCTGCAAACAAATTAAAAAAATTATTTAAAATTAATTAAAAAATATTCAAAATTTAAAAAAATAAAAATATATAAAAAATTTAAAATATAATAAAAAATATATAAAATTATTGTAAAAAAATATTCAAAATCTAACAAAAAAAAATTTTAAACGTAACAAAAAAATCTAAAAATTATTATACAAGAACTTCCAAAAGTAATAAAAAAAAACATGGAGGGAGAGGTTACACGGAAAGAGATGCGCGGAGAGAGAGGCAGCACAGATGGAGAGGTGGCACAGATGGAGAGGTGGCACGGAGGGAGAGATGTGAAGAAAAAAAAAATGAAAAAAAAAAGTTAATTATTTGGCTATATATAGAGTTGATTCTTTAAATTTTTTTTATATTTTTTGTTTTTATTTATAACTTTATATATATATTACTCTATTATAATTCAGTTATTTCATTGAAATTTTTAAACTAATAAATTAGTAATTATTAATTAAAACAGTTCAATGACTAATTTAATTTCCAAAATTTTGTGAGAAATAAAAAGTAAAATAATCATTGTAAAAAAAAGTGTGATACTTAAATTTATTTGTTTATTGATTGAAATTAGCTAATAATTGTTGACTTCTTAGTTGAATTGTTTATTTATTTATACACTTTTTTGGCTGAATTTTTTTCCCCAAACATTTTTCGTTATTCATTAAACTCTCAAATTCTTTCGCTCTATATCCGAAAAATAAAAATTAAAAAGAAAAACTTACAGAGGGAGGCATGCGAGGCCATGGACCAAAGTCAAATGCGTGACGTGCAGCCTTAACAGCAATATCTATGTCTTCTTTGGTTCCTTCGCTAATTCTTGTTATCACCTCTCCCGTTCTTGGATCTATTGTCTCAAATGTCTTCCCTGTTTATTTTCTATTTTTTAACAATACAAATTAAACATAATAACAACAAAAGCCGCAACGTAATAACCAGACCAAAGATTTAAAATTCCTATGTAATTGTTTTTATATAAAATTATTAATAAAAAATTTTAGATAATTTAATATATTTGACTAAATTGTTAACGCGTTAACTATCAAATTCACCAATAATTTTATGCTTTGGAACTTCCTTCCTTTCTTGTCGATACGTATGTCAAGTAATGATGAAAAACAATAATAGTGACAACCTAAAATTTTGACTCGAGCTAAGTTGTTGGTTAAGATATTTGATATAATTACTCCTAGAGGACAGAGATGAGAGACTAGGAAACTAAACTAGAATAATCTGCAATGAAAGGGCAAATAAATAAATGGAAAATATATAGAAAAAGAGATATATAAATTAAATATATATATATATATATATAATA
Source organism: Arachis stenosperma (assembly GCF_014773155.1). Lineage (NCBI taxonomy): Eukaryota > Viridiplantae > Streptophyta > Magnoliopsida > Fabales > Fabaceae > Arachis > Arachis stenosperma. The sequence goes on along the minus strand of NC_080379.1, from coordinate 40,306,248 downwards.
CATAATATTGAATTAATGATTAACCTGAAACTGAATCAAGAAACTGCCCATTAATGAATAGCTTGGTGAAGTTGACGGTGACGGAAGAGCAGTCACGGCCATTATTAGCGAGTTCAGTCATCCTTAATTTGTATGTGGGATTAGCAAACAGGTGAGATTGTATGGAGGAATAAGACTTCTTCTATTGTAATTCTATGTCTATATATCTTGTGACTTGTGTCTTGTGAAATTGGAACCAGCTCCAGCTACTATACTCTACTCTATATATTACTATTAAAAGTTTAAAACAAGTTGGACAGCGATATATATAGATTTTTTTGTGTGTGTGTGTGGCTACTGTTAGATAACGGTGAAGCTGTGAAGCACCTTGTTGTCCAAGGAAATTATATGGTACAGATCTAAATCTGTACAGATTTAAAGATTTGACTATGTGGCAAAATCTAAACCATCCATCCTAAAGCTACACTTTTCATTCAAAATCGTAACTCTTCATAAAGAAAAGCGTCACCTAATGAAAAAAAAGTAAATTAGAAGATTTAAGAGAAGAAATAATTAAGTTATCAGAATTAATAGATCAAAAATTAATGATTTTAACTAATGTTAATTGTAATGACACCGAATTCTTAAAATCAATACAAAATGATTTTTCTCAAAATCTTTATTTTACTATAAGTTTTATTGAAGGACTTCAAAAACCTGAAAAAACTTATTTTTCACACGGAATTTCTAAAAAATATTACCATGGAAATGATTCTCCACATCTTTATCATACCTTCAACCCACAATTAAATTCTATAGTAGATATGCTCGAAGAAATATTAGTATGTATAAAATTTCAAAGAAATAAGGAAAAAGAGAATCCCAAAGAAGAAAAACTTCAAAATATAATCAACATAACAGATCTAAAAGTAAAACCACCATTGAAATTATGAATATTGAAGAAAAATTAGAAGAAGTTACAATGCTTTTTAAACAATTAAAAATGGCTCAAGAAAATAATATTATGGAACATGGTTTTCAAATAGAAGAAGAGTTAGTTAATTCTGAAAATATAGAAAATGAAGAACACATTCTAGATTATTCAAGTGACGAAGAACCAGCAATTCCAATACAAGTAAAAAATGAAGCTGGAACATTTAAGGAAAATCAATCTCAATTTAAATGGAAACAGGTTTTGATAATTATGCTTTTAAAAAGGGTTTTATAAATAAAGATTCAAGATATACAAAAATACCATCAAAATACGTTCCTAAAATCCAGAAAATGGAAGGAGAAAGAATGCTCGATTTAGACTGCAAAAAGAACGAAAAAGAAATTTTCGAAAACTGGTTAAATTCCTTCTTATTAGAAGCCTTTACTAATCCAAAACTTAGTGAATTGTCTGGAAGAGACATTTGGAATTACATAGGGTTCCATACTAAAGGAACTATAAGAGATTATATGACATCAATAGAAAACCAAATAATAGAAGAATTTGAAACAAAAACAACAGCTTATGATAAGATATTATATATAATGATGATTCTATATAAAGAATTTTTTGGAAAAAATATTATAGATCATAGACAAGAAGTCTATAATAAAGAATATCAAGAAGCAAAAAACCATTTAGCTAATATTCAGATATATGATTTATGTAATGTGGAATCTTATATATGTGAATATAGAATACATTATTACAAATTAAAAGAAGAAGATAAAAATCATTATCTTAGTATGTACATAACAAAACTTCCATATCCTGCTAATGAATTTATAATGGGAAGATTTATAAGAGAAATAAATAGAGGAACAATTGAAAATAATTTTGGCGGAGCAACCTCTGCAATAAGAGAGGAAATAAAAGAACGTTGTATGCAAGAAGCAACTCAAAAAAGATTTGCAAATATAATCAGAATTTGCTGTCAGGATAATGAAGAGATACCTCAAAAATATGGTCTTAATAAAAATTTTCAAAGAAAAAGAAAATATCAATTTAGAAAAAGAAAATACTATCCAAACTGGAGAAAAAAGAGATATTTTAGAAAAGAAAATAACAATAAAAACAAAAGATAAAGAAATAACTATTGCCCGAATAAAAAAGAAAATTGTAAATGTTGGTATTGCCAAGAAGAAGGACACTACGCAAATGAATGCCCGAAAAAGAAGGATAAAAAGGATCTTACTAAACAAATAGAAATTGCTAAGTCTTGTTTCATGGAACCATTAGAAGAATCTGATGATAACTTAGACTATATTTTTGAATATGTCTCAAAAACAGACTCAGAGACTGAGTAATAATGCTACATTTATTACTATAAAAATAACAGAAAAGTTTATAAATGCTTTCATAGATTCTGGAGCAACACAATGCTTTGCTAGTTCAAATATAAAACTTGATTGGAAAAAATTAAAGAAACCATTAAGAGTTAGAATAGCTGACAAATCAATACATAAAATTGACCAAAAAGCAGAGATGGTTGAAATTTTTATTCAAAATTATAGGTTTATTGTTCCATCTATATATATGTTAGATTCTGAAATGGATTTTATCATAGGAAATAACTTTTTAAAGCTATATCATCCATTTATTCAAGAATTAACATACATAGTTTTAAAAGCTCCACACGATTCTTCAATAAATCAAAAATCAAAACGCATAAAAATACCAACTACTACTATAGATAAGATCTTAAAATTTAAAATATTTTCTATATTAGAAACATGTTATTTAAATCTATACTTTCAGATAAATATTCCAAAAAATAATATTGAAATAAAGATAGAAGAACTTTTGGATGAAATTTGTCCTGAAAATCCTTTAGATATTAAAAATACAAATAACGAATTAGTAAGCATTAAATTAAAGATCCCACAAAAGAGATAAATGTTCCAAATAAAATTTCTTATTCCGCAAGAGATAGAGAAGAGTTCTCACTAGAATGTAAAGATCTTTTGGAAAAAGGAATTATAAGATTAAGTAAAAATCCTCATGCGGCTCCAGCTTTTTACGTTGAAAACAATAATGAAATTAAAAGGGGAAAACAAAGAATGGTAATAAACTATAAGAAAATGAATGAAGCAACTATTGGTGATGCTCATAAACTTCCAAGAAAAGATTCTGTTTTAGAAAAAATTAAAGGAGCAACTTGGTTTTCATCTCTTGATGCAAAATCAGGATATTGACAACTTCGTTTAGACGAAGAAACAAAGAAATTAACTGCTTTTACTTGCCCAACAAAAGAATCAACAAGTGTGTTGCTCTATGAATGGAATGTATTACCATTCGGATTAAAACAAGCCCCAGGTATTTATCAAAGATTTATGGAAGAAAATTTAAAGGAGTTAAATGAATTTGTTTTAGTGTACATTGATGATATACTAATTTTTACAAAACAGGATAAAGAAGATCATCTTCAAAAATTATTAATAGTTTTAGAAAGATGTAAAGAAAAAGGATTAGTTCTTAGCAAAAAGAAAGCAAGAATAGCAAAACAAGAAATAGAGTTTCTTGGATTAATTCTATCCACTCAAGGAAAGCTAAGACTTCAACCAAATGTTCTAGAAAAAGTAAATTTATTTCCTAATAAAATAGAAGATAGAAAACAATTACAAAGATTTTTAGGGTGTATAAATTATATTTCTGATCAAGGATTTTTAAAGAATATAACAGAATACACTAAAAGCTTATTTCCAAAAATAAATACTAAAAAAGAATGGAAATGGGATGAAAAAGATAGTATGCAAATTCAAAGAATTAAAGAATTATGTGAAAAACTTCCAGAACTTTATATTCCAGAAGAAAATGATTACTTAATAGTAGAAACAGATGCCTCAGACATAACCTGGTCAGGATGTCTAAAAGTTAAGAAAGCTATAAAAAGCTTGGAACAAGAAAAAGAATCACTAGATTCTAAATATCCCCCAAAGGAATTACTTTGCAGGTATATTTCAGGAACTTTTACTCCAACAGAACAGAGATATACTACTCATGAAAAGGAAACTCTGGCAGAAATCAAATCTCTTAAGAAATGGAAAATTGATTTACTACCCAAAGAATTTACATTAAGGACAGATTCAAGTTACCTAACAGGTTTTATACGATATAATTTAAAAGTTGATTATAATCATGGACGATTGGTAAGATGGCAATTATTTTTGTTACAATATCCAATAAAAATTGAATATATTAAGGGTGGCAAAAATGTTATTGCAGATACATTAACAAGAGAATGGAGTTCGTCTACAACGCATTAGATCAAGAAATTCAAAAATACGAACAAGAACTCGAAAAATGCAAGCATTGTCAGCAAATAAGGATACAGATCCAATCCCTCAAGAAGGCCATCGAAGCAATGAAATCAACACAACAACCAAAACCATCAGAGTTCAGCCAGCTAAGCGTGGTGGACAAATCAGGTGAAGAAAAAATTTCAAAAAATAAAACAATTGCTGAAATTATCAAAAAATCCACCCAAGATAAAAAATATTATGTAATTTATAATGGCCCCATGAAAGGAGTATATGATGCCTGGGAAAAAGCAGCACCATTTACACATCAATCAAGGATAATTCATAAAGGAGGGTTTTTAACACTGGAAGAAGCAAAAGAATCCTTCAGGGAATATGAAGCTCTTCATCCAGAGCAAACCCTAAAAAGAGCAGATAAAGCTCCAATTCAAACCCAGAGAACAGGGATAATAAGAAACATTCCTACAAGGGCTGAAATCAAGGAAAAGAAAAGGGTCTGTAGATCAAATCTCAGAGAAACCCTTAACATAGTCCTAAATTGGACTGAAGAAAAAAAGGCAATCTTGGGATATTATCCTATTGCCAAAGAACAGCTAACAAAGCTGGTTATATTTCCAGATGCTTCCCCATCTGACACCTATCAGTTTTTCCAGTATGGATTAATTGATACAATTTTAATTTTTAATGATTTGAAAATTATTAGTGAGTTTCCTACAGGATTTATTGATGCAGTAAAGAGATTTAAAAATATGATTGACAACGTAAATCCAAGGGATATATCCCTAAAATTTACGAATAGTCAGCCTATTTTTAATGAAGAAGAAGAATGCTTGGTTCCAGCACATCAAGTAATCTTCATGTCCGTCTTCCCAGGAAATTTTCAACCAATCGATCAAGTTCAAGATTTAACAATCTACAGTCATGAAGGAAGACTAGCCAGCACACTAGCAAGGGTCTTCGAAAGAACTCAAAAGATAATAAGAGAATCTCACACAAGAATCAATTATAAAAGCAGAAATACTTTGCTTGTGTCCAGTAAAAGGAACGAAATTGAAGAAAGAGAGATGAGACTCTTAGTGAAATTTGAATCAGCATTCTACAACTTATCTGGACTCTTAGAAAAGCTCCCCGAAGGGATAAAGAGGAATCTCTGCTATCTGATAAAAGACAGAGAAGACCACAAGTGCCAGCTATGTGTCTCAGAGTTATCTGAAGAAAGCAATAATAAAACGGAATCAACTCACATGATAAAGGAAGAAGACAATGCATCTGAAGGTCACATGATGAAAGAGGAGGACAGCACATCTGAAGCATCTCTCAACATTATTGCATAGTGACGTAAGCGCTTAGGTCATAAAGCACCAACAATGTAGCTGGTGCAAGATAATAAACAATGACGTAAGCAATGACGTCATAAGAAGGGTAAGGATGGGAATTGTCCATCAGACCCAACCATTATAAATAGGTTGCTTAGACAATTGTAGAAGGCATCAGACAATAGAAAGCAGGAGGCTAAGAGTACTCATATGCTAGGAGAGCAAGGAGAAAGTTGCCAAGGCGATTCTATAGTCTGAAGAAGAATTCCCTTAGGAAAAACCAATTCTAAACTCTCCTCTGGAGTTAGTATCTACAATCTCCCCTTTGGAGATAAAAACATCTTATGTAAATATTTTAAATAAAGGAAGTTTTTCTCCAGAAAGGTACGCCTTTATCCTAATCTCATAGTTATGAATTATTTAGAAAGTTTAGAATTAACGGAAGAATCTGATTATTATAGATTATCTGCCTTACTAGATAATGAAAAACAGGCTGTTCTAAAAACAGAATTAAATCTCAAATCAAATGAAAATTTTAATAAACAAAATCTTTTAAAAGAAGTTTTTAATAGAAAAAATATAATATACTATGGAAAAATTCAACTTGAAGCCCCTATAAAGATAAAATCCGCCAATGGAGAACTTGAAATAGCTTTGATAAATGATGAAGAATTGAGTAAACAGATTGAGAAAATTAAGGATCAACAAAAAAGATCTAAAATTGGATGGATTCATATTAGTACTATACAAGTCTTAATCAAATCTACATATATGAAAGGAATTAATTCACCAATAAGCTTAGCAATCTGTGACAAAAGAATTACTGATGACCCAATAGATCAAATAATTGGAATTGTTCATGGAAACTTGGCAAACGTAAATGTTAAATTCAATGCCCATCTTGGATATGCTATACCTTTATCAACTGAAAATCTTGGAAGATCTATAAGTTTGGCTTATAAATTTCACAGAAAGAATCTAATGGAACAAGACGATGAACCATTTTCAATTACATATGCAATAAATTATGCTTTAACAAATAGCCATCATAGTATAATATTTAAAAATAGAGAAAGAATTTATGTCGATGAATTATTTCAGAAAATTGTAAAGACAGAAATACCAAAATATAAAGCTATTGAAAACCCAGTTCTTTTACTAAAAGAACCATCAGGAAAATTAGTTTCATCAAATTTTCAAATAAGAGAATTCAAAATTAATAGCCCGTTAAGTTTATCTAAGTTAAAGATCAAAGAAGAAAATTCTGAAATAAAAGAATTAACAAAAAAGGTCGAAAAATTAAATGAAACCCTAAACACTAAGTTATGACAATAAATAAAGAAAAAATATATGTAACTTATCAAGACAAGAAACAAGAGCTCATTGAAAGAGAAAATCGGTTGAATTATTTACAGTTTTCTGAAATAAATCAAAGAGCATTTAAAGCTCTAAAAATAATCTATGACAAATTGAAAGGAGAAGTTGAAGAGTTAGAAAAATTAATAGAATCTCTAGAAAATAGTGATGAATTGATGATAGAATTTGCAGAAATTCTAAGATAAATAATGAAGTATACAAAGATTGAAATACCAGAAAACAAAATAAAAAGCAAAAGGGCGAAAAAATTAAAAAGTAAAATAAAGGGGTATAAAAGGGAATTAAATAATCTTCAGTTCGAAATTAATGACCTTATAATAAAAAGGATAGAAATAAGAATAAATATAAACAAGTTGGAACTAAACTTAAAAAATTTATAAATGCCTGGAAAACCATATTATGACTTAAAAGAATTAAAGCTGTTGAAAGAAAAAATGGAGAATGAAGTTGAAAAATTAAAAAGATATTTAGAAACAACAGAAAGTGTAGAAATAAAAGAGGTTTTTGAAGATTTGAAAAATTATATTAAAGAAAAAGACAAACAGATAAAAGATTTTATATACAATAATCCATGCAAAAAAGAATATTATAAATTAAAACAAGATTGAAAAACTATAAAAATGAAATCAGAATTAGTAATAGTAGAAATTGTCAATACTTTTTATGAAATTGTAAACTATAAAGTACCACCAACCAAATCTATACAAATTATAAACTTATTCGAAGCAAAATATGAAGAGTTAATAGAAATTTTGAAAAAGAAATTACATTTAAAAATTGGTATCAGAGCCAAGTTAACGATTAAGGGTAACACTTTCTCTTTAAACAACACTTTTAATGACACGCTTTTAAATCAATAAAAGACAAAAATCTGTAAATCTGTACAAAAGTACATCTGTACAGTAGATGCACCCTTTTGTCCACCGTCTTTATTTCAGTAAATCATTGATATGATAATAATGTTCATCAAATTTTTTGAACTTACTTTATTTCTGTCTCTTATGAATTATGACTTCATGCTTACAAAATATATAAATTCTAAAGTGTTATTGAAATTATATTTCAATGAATTTTTCATTTAAATAAAAAATAAAAAATATGTAATTATATAATTTTATAAATTGAATTTAATTACATCTGTATTTAATTTTTCTTATATAAATTATGGTATTGAATTGTTAGGAGAATATTTAAATAAAATTAGTATGAATAATAATTTTAAATTATTAATATTATTCATTTTTTAGAAAATATTTACCAAAATCATAAAAATAAAATAAATAGTACAAACAATACATGTTAAGATAAAATGAGTATTGTGAAGTGAAAAAATATTTTATTCAAATAAAAAATCGTTATACATATATTTATTTTTGATTGAGAAGGGAAGCGCGATGCAACTGATACTGGTGATCGGAGGGGAACGGCGGCAAAGATTCGTGCGCGAAAGGATCGACGGATCTAATTGTAAGAAAGGTTGACCGCAGGGGGAGAATGGTAGATTGACAGCCACGCGACTCCATGGTGACAAAGTGGGGCATAGTGGAGCAGGGAAAAGGTTCGCGCGTTCTGCAGTCTCCTTTGGCGGGTTTCTCGAATTTTTTATTTTGGATATTTTGAATTGAATTTGGGTAAAATCGTCACTAGATGGATTGGGATTAGCGGTGGGCTTGGTAAGTTCGACACTAAATCATAACGATTCAGTATTGATAGACTGATTTGGGATGAGATTGCAACTATCCATTCTGAATTGCTGCCGTTAGTGACACTGTTAAAAATTTACCGCAGATATCTCCGTATTTGTTGTAGTGATAATGTAAAATATTAGTTGAATAAATTATAATTATGTTTCAAGAAATATTTTTATAAATTTAAGTATGCAAATATAAAAAATATAAATTATATAGTTTCATTGTGAAGTTGAATTTAAAAAAAGGAGTTAGGATAAATGAAGTTTAAACTTAAGCAAAATTATCCTACATATATCTTTCTTATAAAATTTACTTTTTATTTAGAATAATATACATAAATAAATCATTTGAAAAATAATTTTACTCAGTTATCCTAAAATGAAATTACACTACATAATTATTTTTTTTTAAGCATTTTCATAAAACTTGTGAACATACAACGATTGAATTATCATCGCATATTATTAAGATTATTTCTATCAAATTTTGTTAAAATTTAACTTCCACGTAAACCTATAATATATTGGCTTAAATTCATATAAGTTATAAACTTTTATACTAATATTAATTTTGATATATAAAAAAAGTATGTCAAATAATTTTCAATTATATTACATAAACACAAAAATCGCCACTAAATAATAATACATATTTGGTATTCCTGAACTAAGTCAAGTGATAACAATTTTATTAAAAATTTGAGTACAATAACATATATATTTTATACATAAATATATAGTAACTAATTATTTATCTTTATGAAATATTTATATATATAATATACACAAATAAATAATAATTAAATTTTTTTCACATGTTTTATTTTATTTGAATGCAAAATAAATATAATTAACAATAACAAATTTAATCTAATAATTATTCTAATAAAGATTATTCAATTTTATAATATTATACAACAATATCATTTATTTGTTTTAATTAATAACAGGATATAAATAACAAAATAACTAAGAAGCAATTAGATGAGGAAATTAAATAAAATCCCTCTGCACAGCAATGTCATTTAGATACACATATATAAAATTTTATGCATTATTTTAATTTATTTTTAATTAAATTTCTATATGAAAATATGGTCAGTTTCAATTTAGTCAACTATATTTTCAATTTTTTTTATCTATTTTACTCCTTTAAAAAAATACAAAAAAAATATTTTTAACATTATTTTTCACACACTTAATCAAATATAAATTTAATTGAATACTTTGCTGTCATAATCAAGTTTAATCCATTAATAAATGGTAACGGAGTTAAAGTCACAAACATAAGTTACTTAATTACTCTTGACTTTGGCCATGATGATCAGCCTTTTCATCTTACATCCCCTCCATACATGTCAATTAGTTTATGAATAAAAAAAAATATCAACAACTCTATATATACTAAATAACGAACATCTGTACCATATAATTGATCTTAAAAGATTTTAATATAACACTGAAAACATAGTCCTGATTTGGAGAACTTGCATTCGTGCTATTAGAATTAGACGACCCTAGTTCAAACTAAATTATCATGTTATTTAGAAAAAAAAAAGCTTAAAATAAACATAATGCTTCAATATTAAAATCAAATAAAACAATGTGATTTCAATAAAATGTTCTAGGAAATATTTGGAGTAAATAAAAACAGAACTTTTATTATAGGTATCAAAACATGAAAATTTAGGACATTTACACCGACAAAAATTTTATTCAACCCTATAAATTGGAATATATATTTCTTAAGCATATTTCGACTAATTTAAAACATTCTTTTAACAAAGTACACTTGTTCACAAATTCTCTTTTCATAAGATTGATCAGAAGATTACTTTAATGATATAATCGAGTAACTAGCTAGGATAGGATTACGTATACGTACCTCCGAGAGGGGTAGATTAGAATAATACATTTTGGTGTTGAATCCTTCCACATGGATAGTAATTAAAGAGAATGACACAATTGATTGAATTCACAAATAACATATCAATTAAAGGCTTAACTTCTTGTAATGAATTCAACTTCTTCTTTTTCTGTTTAATTAAATCTGTATTATTAAGTCAATGGTTATTTTCTTATACTTTATTTCTCAACACTCAATAGCTGCAATTCCACGACAAAGAAAGCATCACAATACTAAAATACAGCAACTATCTTAGATTATCTCGCAGGATCAGTGAAATAAGCTCTTATGGATTTCCAAGTCAAACTCTGCCTATCGGATAAGATTATTATTCGTTCACTCAACAATTTTTTTTGGCCCTTTTTATTAATATATACTATATAGATGAAGAATGGATCATCACGCATTGAACGTGTGAATTATCATGATAAAAGTAGGGTAAATTATTTAAAGAAATCAAATAAAAATAAAAAATATTAGATTGTCCTAAATAATAAAGGACGGCATTTCTGTTCTCTTACTTTTTATATAAATAGTTATTGGTAAATTCTATTATGTAGAAGAGAGATTTTTTGTTATATGTGTAAAAATTTATTGTCATTCTCTTAGTATAATAAGTGTTAAGAGAGAGTGTAATCAAATTTATAACGAGTAGGGGTGTCCATGGATCGGATCGTATCTGCAGATCTGCGGTAAATATCCGCATCTGATTCAAAAATTATGGATACGATTCGATCCGCAAATTGATCGAATCGGATCGGATCCGCGATCGGATCGCGGATATCTGCTCTACATCTGCGTATCCGATCCGCGGATCTGCAGATCCGCACTATAATAATTAAAAAATAAATAAATATATATATGTTTAGTATTATATTTATTTGTTTGTATATTTTAGTTAGTAATTATTATTCATATATTGTATTATTTTATTTTTGTTATTTAGAAAGAGTTTGATTAAAAATATTTTAGGAATAAATAAGTTTAAAAGTATGAAAGAAATATTTTTATCGAATTTTTTTACATAGAAATATAATTAAAAAGAGAATATTTAATTATGCGGATATATCCGATATCCGATCTGATCTGCAAATATGCGGATCGGATCGGGTCGGATCTAGCACTAAAAAGCACGGATATCATATCCGATCTGTGGACACTTCTAATAACGAGAGACAAAATTAGATTTTGGTACAGGGTGTGGACTCCATTATAGTGGGTAAATTAAAATATTTAATAATATAGAATTGTTAAACGTGTGATAAGTTATTAATTATGAATGATAATGATAGATTGGTTTTTTTTTCTTTGACGGAGATAAGTTCTTGGGCAGGCCGAATTTTTTTTTTGGATTTGGGTTTTAATCGAATTTTTTTATGAAAAACGAAAACAATAAACATAATATTTTGTGGGTTTGGGAGTTATTTGATTTTTTTTGGAGGGATTTGGATCTTATTTGATTTTTTCTGTATAAATTTAGGTGTTGATTGAATTTTTTTTATGAAAAGTGGACATTCTTTTTTGTCATGAAAAATATTTTTTGTGTTCTTGAAAATATTAATTTAGTCTTATTTTCATATGTTATTTTTATTCTATTATTCTCAATAATCTTATTCTTAATAATGTAAAGACTACAATCATTTATTAGTTATGATTTTATTATTAGTTTTGGTTAATTTTTGTAGTAGGATAAATAATTTATGTTATAAAAAAATTATAATAGTGCACAAGAATAAAAGGTTTAGTATTTAGAATTTAGTTTTGGTTCGTTTAGGGTTTATTTTGATGATAATATTTTTGGTATGTGATAAATTTTTTGCATTGTAACGATTGTAAATCAATGATAGAATTTAGTGTTTAATTAGAATTGTTTCGTAGAACCTTGGTAAAAATTTGAATATATTTAATTAATATAGTTGTTGAAATTTCAAAATATAATTTATAATTTTTACAAAAAAATAAAATATGTTTGCTTTTTTTATGAGTATTTCACTAAATAGCATCATGTTATTTAACAAGTTATATTCATACTTGACAATAAATAATTTATTGATGAAAAAATGATCACAAAAAGAATATGTTAGATGGATGTTAATAATTTAGAATGATATATATATATATATATATATGACCGGAAGAATTAAAATGAAGGTAAATCATATAAACAAACTGAACGTGTTTTAAATTTATATGAATGTCCTAAATGCAGAGGTTATATGAATTTATTGTAAATTTTTGAAGGATTAAAATTTTTTTGTAAGCATTTTTTGAATTTATTGTAAATGGCTTACAAGATGTTATGAGCACTATAAAAATTTTAATGTACTCGTCAAAACCAATAAATTGAAACCAATGAATTTGATTTAATTACCTTAGGTGTGGTTTGATTCTTATAGTTTTGATTTATCTACATGGAAGCTGCTCCTACTAAATCGAAGCTATTAGCTTCGTTTTACATAAATTGAATTCAATAGATTTGATTTATATGAAATAGTCTTTACTAAAATGTTTTTTCATAGTAAATTGATTCCAATAAATTTGATTTACGAGTACACCTTCTAATTCGAATTATACGTAATTGAGACATTCATATAATCGTTTGCATTTAGGACATTCAGTTTGTTTATGTGATTTACCCTTAAAATAAATGTTATCACTTTCATACATTCAATTAGTTAATATAAAAATTAAATAGAATATTATCTATTATCGGATATAATCTGATATCATATATTCATGATTCGTTTAGGTAAATTTTATTTCTAATTTTTTACTCTTTATTTTTATATTTAATTCTTTCTAAAATTATGAAATAATATGTATTGTTATAAAGATGGATCCTTTTAAATATGAGCCTTGTAAAAATTTTTAAAAAAAATAATTATTTACTTTGTATTTGTAATATTTAAATATAGTCTAACATATTAAAATTGGATTAAAAGTCATTTAATTTTTTTTGTTGTTTTATTTATTTTTAAACTCGTGAATAAAATGGTTTAATTATTTAAATTTATTGTTACTTGATTTAGAGTTTAATGTAAAATTTTTTAGGGTTTAGATTTTAGTGTAAAAAATTTAGAATTTAGAGTTTAAAAATATATTGTTTAAGATTTAGGATTGGATGGATTAGGTTTTATGATTAAAGAATTTGGGTTTGTAGTTTATTGTGTAAAGATTAAAATTGGATGGTTTAAGTTTTTTATTTTAACATTGGATTGATAAGAATGTTAAGATTTAATGATAGGGGATTTAATATTTAGGATTGACATTTTGGTTAAAATTTAAAAAATAGAAACGGTGTTAATGACCAAATTTTTTATATTTGACAATGTTAATTTAGTTGTTAATCCATTTATATGTAGATTAATTTAATGATAACGTAAATTAAGTGCAGGTTAATGGTTAATGTAAATAAAAATATTTAAGTAATTGTTATTCAAATTCAAATAACCTCTAAATCTACAAAATATTATGTTTATTATTTTCGTTTTTCATAAAAAAAATTTGACTAAGACCTAAATCCAGAAAAAAAAAAACTTGGCCTGGCCCAAAACTTATCTCCATTAAAGATAAAAAATAAAAACCAACTCATCGTTATCATTTATAATTAATCACTTATCACACGTTTAACAATTCTATATCATTAAATATTTTTTATTCATTCACTGCAGCGGGGTCCACACCCTACACCAATGTAAGCTTTTGTCTCTCCCTATAGATTTAATTGCATACTCACTCTGGACACTTGTTATGTTAGGATAGTGACAACAAATTTCTACACATATAGAAGGAATCTCTCTTCTATATAGTGTTGTCGGAATCGGACCGAACCTCCTGGTCGGACCAAAAATCCAGTGAACCGGTGACATAACCGATCCGGGTGAGATTCCTGATCGGACAAGAAAACGAATCGAAAAGACCCGGTTTGAATCAACCAGATTTGGCCAAAACCGATGAATCGGCAGGTTTCATTTAACCCAGACTGGTTCGAACTCTTTTTTTATTCGCTTGAAACGACGTCGTTTCGATTAAAATAAAATTAAAACAAAAAAACAAAAAAACTCAGTAAAGTAAACTGAGTTGCTTAAACTGAAAACCCTAGCTCGAGCTTCCTGCCTCCATCCCCTTTCCCTATTTCCCTTCCCAAACCTTTTGGCCATGACTCCATGAGAAACCACCTGAGAGCTGAGAGTCTGAGACAGAGAGTGTGAGAGAGACCCGTTTAGCCACCTCACCCAGCTCACTGTCGTCGCAGGAGGCAACCGTCACAGTGCGCCATCCGCAACAGCCCAGAAGCACCTCCATCGAAGATTTAAGTTGCCTCCTGCTACTGCTACTGCTCGTCGCCTACTGCTCGTCGCCTCCTGCTCGTCAGTCGTCGCCTCTGGTCTCCCTCAGTCCCTCTTCTCTGCTCATCCCTCCAGGTATGTATTTTTAAGTTATTCAAGATTTTAATTTTTCAATAATTTAGTACTTTAGTTTTAGTTAGAATTAATTGATTAGTGATTGATTATATATGTTGATTTCTGTTAGAATTTAGATTGTTGATTATTCAGTTTTTTGTAACATATTGTTGTGATATATGTTGATTATCTATGTTGATTTCTGTTTGATTTTGATCTCTCTTGATTGTTGATTTATGTTTGATTTCTGTTCAATTTGTTGATTATCCATTGTTGTTTAAATTGTTGATTTATGTTAGATTTCTGTTCAATTGATTAGTCATTTAGTCATTTAGTCCTGGTTGATTAGAAATTTAGGATGGCTTCATCAAATACACTATCAGAAACACCAACTTCTCAGGAACAAGGATCAACTCTGATCCAACAATTGGAACCTAAAAATATAGTAACAGATGAAAAACTGATCCTGCATGGGGCCATTGTAAACAAGTTGTGGATAAAGAAAAAACTATTCTGTTATGTATTTATTGCAAGAAAACATTATTGATTATGATTTGTGAAACATTATTGAAATGCTAGATCAATTGAATCTGGAAGATGATCGAGATGATGATGAAGCTAATAATAATTCTGTGAAAAATGCAAATAAAAATGAAACCAATTAGGATGTAGCTCCAGATTTGTCAGATGAAGAAAGATATCCAGACTTTGAAATTACTCCTCAGATATAATCCATGAATTGTTATTTTCATTGTGTTAAATTGAGTTGTTTATGTAATAGTACTAACAAATTTTATGTTTATTTTCGTACTACTTATTTTTAGAATTTGAGACTTAATGTTTATTAAAATGTTATTAGAGATATGTTTTTTAACTGTTAATTTTTAAGTTTTTAGCCATTTTATATGTTTTACTTATGTGGGACCGGGTTAACCGGTTTAACCAGTGATCCACCGATTCAACCAGTAATCCAGTGACTCAGTAATCTAACCGATTCGTTTCTAACAATTATGCTTCTACATAATAGAATTCACCATAGTTATTTTATATTTTTTTTAAAAAAATGTAAAACCTATTATGATATAACGATTCATATTTATATATTTTGCAAAAAGTGGTTTTAAACGAAATAGAGTAAAACAGTTGAGAATTCCACTATTTATGAAGTTTAAGACTAAAACATAGAAAAGTTTCATGACTAAAATTTATTTGGTCATATTCTCTAATAATGTTTTTATATTATTACTTTTAATATCTTTAATAAATAAATTAATTTAAAATTAAAATCTGTATTAGAGTTAATTTTTTTTTGGTGACTTACATTGGAGTTAATTGATAAAATGAAACTGGTAACACTTTAAAGATACGATATTACCTAGATAAATTAAAGAACCAATAAAATTTTGCCACTCCTATAATTATGTCGATGAAATAATTAAAAATAATATAAAATTCTAATTGAATTAAGACTAAACATTGGAGGGACAACATTTACTTTTAGTTTTAAATCACTATCATTATTTATAATAAATAGTCCCACAAATATTTGCGTCATCTTATAGAATCCAAAACAAAATTGAAATTAAAACTATGATTGGAAATGTTCTTGATTTTTTTATTTTATTTTATTTTTTTAAATATTGTTATCCCTGGATTATATTTTAGGACTGTTAGCTTCACTTAGCTCAATTGTATATTAAGATTAATTAGTGAATTAGTTATTAGCTAGTGGTTAGTTGCAACCACACACACATGTAGTATCAGAGCAAAATATATATATATATATATATATATATATATATATATATATGACACTCCACATATAATACGTAAAATTATACAATAATGTAATACTTTACCATACAGAATCTTATGTTTAAGTCATAAAATTGAGGAGGATAATACATAAAATTATACAATAATGTAACACCTTACCATACAGAGTCTTATGTTTAAGTCATAAAATTGAGGAGGTGAGATATTACAAATGTTGGAGATGATATTAAGCTAGTATCTAATAGCTCACAAAAGCAAGCTGTAACTGATTATGATTGAATAATTTGTTGATAATATTTGTTTTAGTAACTTTAGTTAGAATGATAGAAAAGTTTGTTTTGGTTAGAGGTTAAAACTAGCAATAGTAATTATCTCATAACCATAGTTAATTTATTTACCATATTGAGTTAGGTCTTAGTAAGGTTAATTTTCTAATAGCTATAAATAATAGATAATAATATATACTCCATAGTACTCTGTGGTTTTTCTTTCAAATTTAGGTTTTGTATTTGTTCATATAACAAATTCACTTTCTCTGAGTCTTTTTCTTCCATTTCAATTTTATTTTCTTCAATAAAATCAGATTCAGATCACGATTTTATCATGGTGCGGTGAGCGTGGAGGATCGTGAAAGAGGTGAAACTTTTGGATACAAATAGAGCATTGAATTAGCATCAATAGCCAACACTCCTTTTGACCTAATGTCGAGGAACGACTCACATGAGAGCTTTCATCTTCGAAATCTAACTCGCATTATAAGCCAATTATCGAGTTTGCAGCCACAATCGAGTACCAATTTACTTGCAGATCCAGCAAGTGTTTACTTTCTGCACCCAATTTTGGGCAATTCAGTTCATAATTTCAACAATAATCCAAGCAATATTTCTATAGAAAGAGGACGAGGAACTCGTGGAAGTAGAGATGGAAGGAATTCAGCACCTAAGATCTGTATTTATTGTCACAAGGCAGGGCATCTTGTGGATACTTGTTACCACAAACATGGATTTTCACCTCATCTACAAAGGCAGAAATGGCCACGAGAGACTAGCAATAGAGTTATGCTTAATCGTATTGCTGCTGGAATTGAAGAGAGCAGCACCCACAATGTCAAGCAGGACAAGGAAACTGATGGTCAATCCCAATTTAATTAGAGTTTGAGAGATGCACTGCTTACATTTCTTTGACATGAGTGTTCACAGTTTTTTCAAGGAGAAAATGTGAGAGATGTTAGTCAATCAAATGCAAGGAGTGTAGGTATACCTTTAGAAACTTATAAACTTTGCATGAGCTCTCATATTGCGCGATTTTTGTCAGTAAAATTTTTTTTCTCAAATTTTTGGAATTTTGCTATTGGTTTAGCTGTTCATTTAATTAATAGACTTCCAACTCCAGTTTTAAAGAATAAAATCCCTTATGCTACCTTACTTGGTAAGGATGCGGACATTAGTCACCTTAAAGTGTTTGGATGCTTGGCTTTTACTTCAACGTTAACTCATGGAAGAAAAAAATTTGATAAACGAGCAAGAAAGAGTATTTTTCTTGGATACCCAACTGGCACAAAATGATATATTTTGATTGATATTCACACTAGAGAACTATTTTTGTCTCGAAATGTGGATTTTTATGAACATTATTTTTCTTATAAATCTTTTCATGATGACATGCTCACAAAATCCATAAATGCCTCTTCTCTACCTATTGCTGATTCTAATTTTAATGGATTTGATCTTTTTACTTATGATTCCTTAAATGCATTTCATCCATCTCATGCAACTACTGATTCTTTTCATGAGCCTAGTGACCATACATCACTCACTGATTCACATGTAGCTTCTATTAGTCCACCAAATAGTGCATCATCTAATTCTCAATCAAATGCTAACATGCATAATTAGGATCTTAGACAATCAACTCGTACACATAAACTACCTTCTTATCTTCAAGATTATAATTGTATGTTACTTAGACCAGGACGCTCTAGTAACCAATCATGTTCCAAGCGGTACGGTCTATCTCATATGGTGGATTATGGGAAGCTGTCCCCTGTCCATAGAGACTTTTCCCTAGCAATAACCACAACAGTTGAGTCAAAGACTTATGAACAAGCTGTGCAACACGAATGCTGGAGAAATGCAATTAGTGCGGAATTGCTCGCTCTTGAGAAGAATAAGACTTGGTCTATTACTTCTTTGCCTATTGGAAAGTGCATCATTGGATGCAAGTGGATTTTTAAAGTAAAGTTTAATCCAGATGGTAGTGTTGAACGCCACAAAGCATGTCTGGTGGCTCAAGGTTTTCGTCAACGAGTTGGCTATGATTACTTTGATACATTCAGTCCAGTTGTAAAAATCACCACTTTACGACTGATTCTTACTCTTGCTGCTGTCCATGGCTGGAAACTTCACCAATTAGACGTCAATACAACATTCTTGCATGGTGAGTTGCAAGAAGAGGTTTATATGAAACCTCCCCAAGGTCTCGATGTTCTAAATGGTGCTGTTTGTAAGTTGAATCGTTCTTTATATAGCTTGAAATAGGCAAGCCGTCAATGAAATTTAAGATTAAGTGGTTTTCTTCAACAACATGGTTTTATCAAGTCTCCTCATGATCATTCTCTGATCATCAAGCACACTAAGCTTGGCTTGGCTATTATTATTGTTTATGTTGATGGATCTTTTTTATTTGGAGATAATCTATTTGAAATTGAAGCTATTAAAAGGGCTCTTGATGCTGAATTTAGTATTAAGGACTTAGGCCGGTTGAAATACTTTCTTGGAATGAAAGTTGCTCATAGTTCCAAAGAAATTGCTTTGTATCAACGTAAGTACACTCTTGATTTGCTTGAGGAATATGGTATGTTTGAAGCCAAACCTGCTTCAGTTCCTATGCTATACAATAATGGGAAACTTTCTAAGGAGAGTGGAACAAGATTACTAGATCCATTACAATATAGAAGACTGCTTGGACGACTTCTATATCTCACCAATACTCGTCCGGACATTGCTTTTGCAGTTGGAAAGCTCAGCCAATTTTTGAATTGTGCAACTGATGACCATTACAAGGCAGCACTACATGTTCTTCGATACATCAAGAAATCTCCTTCTAAGGGTCTTTTCTTCTCTTCAAATAATAATCTCAAATTGACTGGTTATGTTGATTCGAATTGGACGACTTGTTTCGATACTCGTCGATCAATATTGGGTATTGTTTTTTCCTAGATTCTTCATTAGTGTCTTGGAAGAGTAAAAAGCAAACAATTGTAGCATGTTCTTCCTCAGAAGCTGAATATCGTGCCATGGCACAAGTAACTCGAGAAGGTCAATGGCTTTTTTATCTTCTTAATGGCTGCCATGTGTTTCATCCTCTGCCAATCAATCTCTATTCTGACAATCAATCTGCACTGTATATTGTAGCTAATCCAGTCTTTCACAAAAGAACCAAACACATTGAAGTAGATTGTCACATTGTTCGTGAAAAGTCTCAAACAGGGGTGCTGAAATTGCTACCTATTAAATCAGCTCATCAAATGACTGATTTACTTACTAAAGCATTATCATCGGATGTCTTTGAACCTTTACTTTTCAAGTTGGGCATGCTTGACTTACACGCCCCACTTGAGGGAGAATATTTTGTGCATGATAAGATGTTAAAGGTTTCAACAAGTCTTAATTCAGGGGAGGATGATAATAATGTTTCTGAACTTGCAACTAATTCAATCAGTTTCAACTTGAGGGAGGATGTTGGAGATGATATTAAGCTGGTATCTAATGGCTCACAAAAGCAAGTTGTAACTGATTATGGTTGAATAATTCGTTGATAATATTTGTTTTTGTAACTTTAGTTAGAATAATAGAAAAGTTTGTTTTGGTTAGAGGTTAAAGCTAGAAAGCAATAGTAATTACCTCATAACCATAGTTAATTTATTTACCATATTGAGTTAGGTCTTAGTAAGGTTAATTTTCTAATAGCTATAAATAGTGGATAATAATATGTACTCCATAGTACTCTGTGGTTTTTCTTTCAATTTTAGGTTTTGTATTTGTTCATATGACAAATTCACTTTCTCTGAGTCTTCTTCTTCCACTTCAATTTTATTTTCTTCAATAAAATCAGATCCATATCACAATTTTATCAACAACCTCTAAATATATATATAATATAGTTGGAAAAATTTTATATCTAGGAGCCTTTGATGGAAAGTTTAAAACAAAAGTCGTAGCACTCACGAAGCGATAACGTAACGAAGAAAAGCTTAAGCGCAAATAGATACATATATATACATAAGAATGAGGATCAAGGATACAAAGTAGTTAAGGCTAACTGGAGAATATTTACATATATACATACTTATAATCCCATATCTAAATTTCTCAAAATAAACCCTAGTTCTCCAACAAAAACCTCTATGAGGCACCAAGGTAAAATACATAAAAGGAGAAGAATAAGTATATATAGCATAATATAAAAGCCCAAACTCCCATCTTCGCTGCAATAGAACTTCAGACGCCTAGCGAGGCGCATCTCAACCTGCATCTGAAAAATAACAATATCGTATGGGATGAGAACCAAAGGCAATCCTAGAACGTCGACAATCAGATTATAAATCTTAAGGAATTAAAGCTAAAACCATAAACGAGGGTAGGTCTCTAAGGTTCTAAACTTGATCAACATCTAATCAAAACCCTCAATCTCTTCACCTTTCCCCCGTTCCTCCAACTTCGATGAAATTGCATAGACAAACAAAACAGACAAGTCAAACACATATACAGAAAGCATATATAACAAGTAGGCAATTAGCAATTAACGTGAATAAACAATTAAGCAAGCCAGGACAATGCACACTCAAACAAAATATACAAATGCACATGATGCATGTCTTTCCTAGCGCAGGTCATAAGCTCACGCGTCGGTTGTCTGCCCGCAACCCGACGTTACTCGGGACGAACCCCGAATATGGTTTCTTTTCCGTGTCAGTCAGGGTCAATTATCATCATGGATTTTCATGTCAATTAGGATATCTTGGCATCACAGTACAAACAAGCTATTAGTTAGGCAAACATTCCCGCATTAGCAATCTCAGGTTATCAGTTAGGCGGGCCCTTTCGCATTAGCAGTTTGGCACAAGGCCCATTCACATTCCATATGCTATCAGTTAGGCGGACATTCCCGCATTAGCAACCTTAGGCTATCAGTCAGGCAGGTACTTTTGCATTAGTAGTTTGGCACAAAGCCTATTCGTTGTACACTTTTCATGATTCATTATCCATTTCAATTATCTTTTCCATTTATGGTTTCTCTTTCTTGTTCTTTTCATCATACCTCCACATCACCGCGTAACTATACATACACACCCTTCCGCATCACCACATTACTAAAGATATCTCCACATCACCGCTTAACTACACATACCTCCGCATCACCAATTAACTTTGAACCTTCTTGGGGATGATTTATACATTTTTATTTAACTAAGCCCCTGAACTTTTACAGAAATTCAGACATAATCTCCCCTAAAATAACACTAAAACCATCCTTATGGGTTCCCTCAGTCTTAACAACGTTCAAACTTTTGTTAACAATTTACCAAGGAGACATTTTTAATTGGTCATTATACTCTCTTTAATCCCCTTAGTTATTGTAACATCACGGGTTTAGAAAATAAAACTTAGTTTTGGGGCATTCCAACCATAATTGAAACTTGTACAAATCTTTCAAAATTCTGCTATCATTGCAGAAAAATAGCAGCAAGCAGTAAATTTGTTAAATTCACTAAAAATCCAATTTTCACTCATTGCCTTTCAAAATCCATGTCCTTAAATAAGACTCTTCCAACTTTCCAGAAAACTAAATTTCAGATTATTACCATGTTACATGAAAAAGGTATGAGCTTAGGAACACAGCCCTACCGTTTAGAATTTTATTTTCAAAATCCAGTGAGCTACCCTCACTCTTTGCAATATAACTAATTAGTTAAAAAGAGTTTTGAGAAACAGAATTGTAAATTAAGTGGGTTGGAAGTTGGTGCTTTTGCAGCAGAAAAATAGAATTTTTTACAGAATCTATCAATATTTAAAAATTTGTTTCTTCCAAACCACTCGTCAATAAATTCTGAATATTTTATAAGACGCTCATAACATAATAAAGTTTCATGGAAAAATACTTTCATTCAAAAATAGGGCATGGTCTGCTCCCAGAAACTGGTTTATTCCATTGTCAATTATGCAGAAAATTTTGCCTTAGACTTTTTCAACAACCTTACATGCCATAACTCACATCTGAACTTATATCCGTTCCAAAATCATATTTCCAACCTTCCTTCAGTTATTTAGGGTTGCTTTCACAGCCAATATAACCCAAAAAGATCATCATCATTCATCATTCATCATTAAAATCATCATGTATCAGTACATTCTCACTACAACATCAGTTGCCAAAATTCATATTCAACCCAAATCAACAATTTAATTCAACAACCAACAATCAATTCAACTTATCTTATGGGTCAACTAGCCTAAATTTTCATGACACATTACATATTATATACGAGAAACCAAAACCATACTTTAGCCGATTCCTTGTAAAATCCAAAATGTCACAATTTGTTACCGTTCCATGATATCCAAGTTTTCAAATTCTCACCAAACGAGTCTCCGGCTCCCCAGAGTCTAATACCAAGTCTCCAACACCACCAATTTGTTTCCAAAGTACACAATCCAAACTAATTTCACCAAATAACACTAAAATTACCATAAGGTTTACTAATTAGATAACTTGAAAAAAATTAAACGATTCTTACCTTACCAATGCAAAAGTGGGATAAGACCTGGCAAGTCCACGAAGTTAATTCGAACCTAAGACACCAAAATCATATAAATTCTCAATTTCAACACCCCTTAAATTCAAAACTGAGAAAGGAAGATTTGGGTAGAAAAAAATGAATTCCTTACCAAATTATGGGGTGGGTTTCGTAGAGGATTTCGAGACAAACGCGTGGCCGCTGACGGCTCGTCAATCGGAGCTCCAGATCAAAAGTTATGTGAGGTTGAATTATTAAGTGAGGGTTTGGTCTTCTTCCTCCTCCCTCATGCAAGCTTTCACGTGGGTTTCATTTGGAGGAGAAAGGAAGAGCTGAAGCTCTTTTCTATTATTGGGTTGGGCTGGGTCTTGGGCCCAATACAGACCCGATTTGTCCGGTTTGGCCCGTTCGATCCAATTTTGGGCCAAATTCTTTAAAATTAGTGTCAAAATTCTTGTTTTAATTAGTTCTACCTTACTAAATCATAAAATTCTATTTTTTAATTTATTTAATTAATAATTAATTTATTAGCTAATTATTCACTAATTACTCGAGGTTTACAAATAACAGAATTCTTTTCCTCAATCATGCACCATCTAACATGGTACTAGAGCAAATTTTTCTCTTCCTTTTTTTTTCCTCTATTTTCTTGAACCTTCCTCCATCTTCTTGAACCTTCCACAACTACCTCTCTCCTTCCTCCTTTATTCTCTCTGAATATCCTTCACCCTTCTCTTTTCTAAGCTCATCCAAAAGAGATTGATGAGATTTGATATGTTCCACATTTTTTATTATTGGTAGCAGCATCATTTTTGATTAACGAGAAAAGACGATTTGTTTTGCCTTGCTTGTTTCGCCATGGCTCAACCCGTGTCATTTTCTCCTGCATCTTGGAGACTTTCTTCCAACTCTCTTATGGTGATCGATCCTTATCTTTCACTTGCGGATTAATCAGGATTAATTCTCGTCACTCAACAACTTGTTGAGAATAATTTAGTTCAACTGTGGAGATGCTCAGGCAATGCGAGAGTTCCTCCAATCTGAATATGTGCATTGCTTTCTCATAGGATTAGACGAATCTTTCTCGTGGCAAATTTTGCTTATAAAATTTCTACTGGCCATTAACAAGGTACTATCTCTCATTACTCAAGAGGAAAAGCATAGATCTATTGGTACAAGTGCACACTCAAGTTAGAACCAAGTCACTTTCTTCACAAAAAATCAGAATCCTCATGCATCTAATGGTCGCGGTAGAGGCACACCGAAGAAGGATCAACGCACACTGTGAAATTCTTGGACACTCAATTGACAAGTGTTATAATATTCATGAATTTCTTTCCAATTATGGACGACAGAGAATATCTAAACAGTCAGCACATCATGCGGTCACTACTCAATCACCTCAACCAAACCAAGAATTATCTCCCTCTCTCAACCTGACCTCATCATAAATTCAACACCTATTGAACTTTCTCAATAATCAGCAAATTCATGAAGTTTCCTCAAATGGTGCCACTGATGTCTCCACTCTAGCAGGTATAATCCTTAACATCTTAGTCTCAAGGTCAAATTTTTTCAGATATTCTTGGATCTTGGATAGTGGTGCTACCATATATATAGCATATGATCTTTCTATTTTTTCTTTTATTCACACAACACAAAGAGGATTGGGAAGGCTG
This sequence comes from Arachis stenosperma, assembly GCF_014773155.1. NCBI lineage: Eukaryota > Viridiplantae > Streptophyta > Magnoliopsida > Fabales > Fabaceae > Arachis > Arachis stenosperma. The sequence goes on along the minus strand of NC_080379.1, from coordinate 40,281,075 downwards.
AATTGCATCAAAGACTCACCATTACCATTGGGTCTAACTTCTTCACAATTTACGGCAGCAACTCATCGAAGAGGATTGGAAAAGCTGAATTGCATCAAAGACTCTATATCTTAAGAGCAAAACTCCCATCCAATATCTTATTAACAAACCTTCAATCAAATGTCTCCAAGTTTGTTTCCCTTTCTAACCAAATAAATTTGTGCGCTCTAACTGTATGTCATAGTCGTTTAGGTCATGTTTTTTCCAAAATTTTACAACATTTAGCTCACACTTCTCAAATAATTCTAATTGTGATCACTGTTAAGCATGTCCCATTGTTAAATTTAGAAAGTTACCTTTTCGATCTCACAACAATTTATTTCACCTTGTACACTGTGATGTTTGGGGACCATATCACATCCCAACTTATAATGGTAAACACTATTTCTCGTCTCTAGTTGATGATGCAACTCGTTTTTGTTGGATTCACTTGTTAACCTTAAAATCTGAAGCTGCAGATTGCATTAAAAAATTTTACAACTTGATCAAAATCATTTTAGTGCCAAAATCAAATGTCTCAGATCAGATAATGCTAGAGAATTAGCCGTGATGGAGTTTCTACAACGCAAAGAAACACTACATCAATTTTCTTGCCCTTATAGACCTCAGCAGAATGCTATTGTTGAGCGAAAACACCAGCATCTATTAAATGTTGCAAGGGCGTTGTACTTTTAGTCTCATGTGCCAATCTCCTTCTGGGGTGAGTGTGTCCTCACTGCAGCTTTCTTAATCAACCAAATGCCTAGCCCTCTCTTAAAGCTCAAGTCATTACATGAACTCTTTTTTAGCAAAGCACCAAAATATGATGCTCTTCGATCTTTGGATGCTTAGCATATGTTGCAAATACGTCACCTTCAAAGACAAAATTCTGCCCCAGAGCTGAACCTTCAGTATTTATTGGAAATCCAGTGGGTTATAAAGGTTACAAGCTATACAACTTGAAAACCAAATAATTCTTTATCTCACGAGATGTCATATTCCATGTGTAGATACTACCCTTCAAGAACTCTCCACACCTTCATACTCAAACTGACCTTTTCCAAGACACAGTCCTTCCCCAACCAGCTTTGGATTTATCATTACTTTCCCAAAGCATCAACCCTAGACTACTCAGACCACCATTACATCCGATCTGCAATTTGTGGTTACACATCAACCCCTTTAAAGATCCTCTAGGCATCTTCACCCTCCTTCTTATCTCATTGATTATATTTGCACCACCACATCTCCATACTCCATCTCTCACCACATTAGTAACCATAAACTTAACCTCAATTATCATCACAGCATCACTCAAGCAACTGCTATCCCAGAACCGCAGTTCTATCATCAAGTTATTAAACATGAGGAATAGTGCAAGGCCATGAATGAGGAACTAGAGGCACTTGAGACAAATAAAATATGGGAGCTAGTACCTCTATCCAAAGATAAACATACCATTGGATATAAATAGGTTTATAAAGTGAAATTGAGGGCTGATAGCACACTTGAATGCTACAAAGCATGCCTCGTGGCTAAGGGTTTCACTCAACAATCAGGGATTGGCTTCAATGAAACCTTTAGTCCTGTTGCCAAAATCACCACTATTCGCATTCTACTCACCATAGCTGCTGTAAAACAATGGCCTTTGCCTCAACTTGACATTAGCAACGCCTTCCTCAATAGCGAGTTAAATGAAGATGTTTACATGGATCTTCCTCTCGGGCACCCTCAGAGACAGTAGGGGTTGGTTTGCAAACTCACTAAATCTCTCTATGGGCTTCGCCAAAATTTCACATTAGTGGTTTACAAAATTTTTCACAACTCTCACTCAACATGGATTCAAATAATGCAAACAGGACTACTCAATTTTCTCCTTGGGAGAAGGTGATGCTACCACATTTCTCATTGTCTACGTTGATGATAGTATCATTGTTGACCCTCAACATGAGTTGGTGATGACACGTCATTTTCAGCAATTTTTAAGGCCTTTTTCTTATTCATTTTCTTAGGTTTCAATTAAATTTCTTATGTTTTCTAATATAATTTAATAAATAATCAAATATTTAGATTTGGAATAGTATTTTTATGTTTTCAGAAAAATTTGGCTTAAAAATTAGCAAGAATCAAAGAAAACTCAAAAACAGTAAAGCGTGCCCGAAAAAAAGGAAATGAAGCACGCTAGCGCACAAAGCAGCACTGATAAACCCCGTTTTGACGGTTTATCTTGTATTTCTTTTAAGAGATTTTATGACCTTTTACCCACATTTATCCATTGAAATAGCATGGTTTTATAACTTCTCCTTTAATTGTGCTTAAGAGTGAAAACATGCTTTTTAGGTCTTAAAATAAATAAATTCAATTCACCTTGATTCCATTAGATGTCTTGATATGTTTGTTAAGTGACTTAAGGTTTAGGAGGCAAAGATTGGACCAAGGAAATGAAGGAAAAGCATGTAAAAATGGAGAACTCATGGAGAAATAAAGGAAACGCAAAAGCTGTCAAGCCGACCTCTTCGCACTTAATCGACCATAACTTGAGCTACAAAGGTTCAAATGATGCGGTTCTAGTTGGGTTAGAAAGCTAACATCTGGGGCTTCGAAACAATATAAGATTTGCCGTAGTTGCTATATGTATAAGGATGCGTACGCGCACTGTACGCGCACGCGCCGTTGGTGCACGTGATCACTTCATGCAAACTCGTGGCTAGCGAGTTTACAAGCCTTGTGGGCCCAATCCAACTCATTTCTAATGCTATTTAAGCCAAGGATTGAAGGGGGAAGGGAGACACTTTTCATACTTTAGATACTTTTAATTATTAGCTTAGTTTAGTAGTGAGAAGTTAGTTTCTAGAGAGAGAAGCTCTCACTTCTCTCTAGAATTAGGATTAGGATTAGGTTTAGTTCTTAGATCTAGGTTTTAATTCATCTTCTCTTCTACTTCTACTTCTCAATTCTTTGTTGTTACATTCATCATTCTTCTACTCTTTTGTTGTAATTTCCTTTATGTTGTTCTTATACTTTGTTGTAGATCTACTATTGTTCCTTCTATTTTCTTTCAATTCAATAAGAGGTAATTCATAATAATTGTTCTTCTTTGCTTTTCTATTGTTGATCTCTTGCCTTTGTAGTTAGATCTCTCTTTAATTCTTGCAATTTATGTTGTTTACTTTTAGTGCCTTTTATGTGTTTGTTGAAATGTCTCTTCTAGATATAGTATAGATTTTGTTCCTCTTGGCCTAGGTAGAATAATTAGTGACACTTGAGTTATCTAATTCCTTTGTTGATTGGTAATTGGAGAGATTGCTAATTGGTTTGGAGTGCACTAAAGCTAGTCTTTCCTTGGGAGTTGGCTAGGACTTGTGGCTCAAGTCAATTCATCCACTTGACTTTCCTCCATTTAGTAAGGGTTAACTAAGTGGTAGCAATGAACAATTCTCATCACAATTGAGAATGATAACTAGGATAGGACTTCTAATTTTCATACCTTGCCAAGAGCCTTTTATAGTTGTTAGTTTATTTTCATTGCCATTTACTTTCATGCTTCTTATCCAAAACCCCAAAACATAATTCTAACCAATAACAAGACACTTTATTGTAATTCCTAGGGAGAACGACCCGAGGTTTGAATACTTCGGTTATTAATTTTAGGGGTTTGTTACTTGTGACAAACAATCTTTTGTATGAAAGGATTATTGTTGGTTTAGGAACTATACTTGCAACGAGAATTCATTTGTGAAATTCTAAACCGTCAAAAATTCAATCATCAAAATGGCGCCGTTGCCGGGGAATTGCAATGGTGTTATGTTATTGGTTATTGTACATATGTGAATAGTGTGAATATCTTGCTTTTTTGCTTTATTTGCTAGTTGTAGAATTTTATTTCTCTTATTTTCCATTATCTTTTGATTTTTGTTTTCTCTTTCCATTATGAATTCTCATTTTGGCTATGAGTGTGATTACAACTATGTTGTAGGAAGTGGAGATTACAATGAAGAAATGTATTAAGGATGGGATAACAAAAAGTGGGAGGAGCCATATACATATGATCAATCTTCATGGCAACAACCCCCACCAATGCACTATGAAGAAGAGCCATTCTATGATGCATATCAATCCAATGGCTATGGTGAATCTCCTTGTGATTTTCAAGAACCACCACCATATGCCCATGAACCATATCCTCAACATAACTCTCAACCATACTCACAAGCCCCTTCTTACCAACCACCTTCATATGATCCTAACCTATATCCATCCTACCAACAACCATATGAGCCATATGAATCACTCATAGAGCTACCACCATTCCAACATTAATCTTTTCAAGAGCCACCTCTTCCACATTATTACCAAGATGAACCACCTCCAATATATGAAAATTTTCAACCACAAGATGAATACTACTTTCCACCACAACCTCCCATGGAAGAATACTCATATCCATTGACCCAAGAGCCACATGATCCTAATCATATTATCCAAGAGGAACAAGAGTCAAGGGATCGTCTCAAGGAAGCATTGGATCAATTTCAAGCAATCATGGACTGTGTTGTGCAACAACTGGAAAGAGTGGAAAATATTGAACCACCACAACTCTACCAAGAAGAACCATCTTCCTACTATGAATCCTTCCTCCAAAATGATGAATCCTTCCATCCACCCCAACCTCCAATGGATGACATCCTTGGTGTTCTTGTTCAAGGGCAAGAAGAGATGAAAAGAGATGTGAAAAATTTTATGGCCGCCTTGGATGCGGTAACAAATCAATTGGCCTCCCAATGATTGAACACTCAAGGAACTCACATGGCTACATGTGGAGAATCGAATGAAGAACATAGCATGAAGGAGAGATTGGAAACTCCGGTGGGAAATGAGGGAAATTGCTTTGTATTGGAACAATTGGAGGAAGCTTTAATTGTTGAAGACAAGGAAGAAGTGGTAGAAGACTTAGGAGATGCGGAGCCTCTATGGGAACATAGAGTTGAAGAAAATCCCTCCAAGATGATTGAAATTGATGCTAGGGAGGAAAGTGCACACCTTCCAAGGCATACTCCATATGAAGACTTGGATGGGATAGAGCAAGGATTGAGTTCCCTTGGTGATGAAGATCAAGCATCAAGTCTTAGTGGTGAAGAATCCTTTGAGCATGAAGAACCTTCTCCCGTTGGATTTGAAAGCGTTGAGGAGGTAAATTTTCTCACCCTCCCTATTATGATTTGAGTAAGGGAAAAGGTTTTGATAAAATTGTTGAACAAAGGATTAAGATTAAGAGATCTTGTGAAGAGGTGGAAATCCCTAGAGGTAGAAGAACGAGGGTTGGTTATGCTTTGTCAAGATCTTTGGAAGCATCTTTGCCTAGGTTGCCATATACACCTTCATTTGAGTGGGTGAAATTCATTTCTATTAGCTTTATTATCCCACTTGAATATGGTTTTCTTGAAACGGATGGCCAACTTAGGGAAGTTTGTGGGATGAAGCGTAAGCGGAAAAGGTTTTGTGGTGGGCGTTGCAAATCAAGGCTCATTATGGTTGATGCATCAAACATGAGATATAAAGGTTGGAGTAGTGCTCAAATAGATGGGTCTAGGAGGATTGTTGGCCACTATATAGAGAATTCACCTTACTTACCACCCGGATGGACTAATAATGATGATCAACTTCAAGACGGGTGTGAAAATAAAGTGTGGGATCCCGGATTAGAAAAAGAGGATCAACATTGGGAGCCCCAAGCTTGTGAAAAACTCCATCAACACTTGGCTCAATCCATGAGAAATCTTGGGGTACAATGGAGAACCAAGCATTGGTGGGAGTTCCAAGATGAATTCAAGCACAAGCCACCTTGAGAGGAGCTCCCCATAAGTCCAACTTAAGGACAATAAACAAAAGTGCTAGGTGGGAGACACCCCACCATGGTAAATTCTTTTCCTTTTTTTTCTCTTTTGTACATACTAATAGAATTAGTTTACTTTCATGTTGTGTTGAGTTTTTTGAGTCTAATTGGTAGTTTAGTATGTTAAATAAGGTTTTATGGTGTTTTTCTAGCTGTTTGGAGGTTTGGAATGCTTGGATTGGTGCAAAAACATAGAAAAAAATTTTTGAAAAACAGAGCACCATCCACGCATATGCGCACTGCGCGCGTACGCGTGCATCAAGCGTTTTGGATCATCCACGCGAGCGCGCCATGCACGCGTACGCGTGGATTGAGAAGTTCCACGCTCCATGCATTTTCCAGAGAGTTGTGCCTGCGCCGCGCCAACGTTGTGCCTTTGGCACAAACCTATTTGCGCGCTCGCGCACATGACGCGTACGCGCCACTCTCGGAATAAGTCATCGACGCGGACGCACCCTGTACGCGTACGCGTCGCGTCCATTACACCACCATCCGCACTCGCACGCCATGCATGCGTACGCGTGGATACCCTTTCTTCCAACCACATTTCTTTTCTTCTCCTCTTTCCTTTTCTTTCCTTCTCCTTTCTTCCTTCCCTCTCCTACCCTTCATCCAACACCTCCAAACACCATTGATAACCATTTATTTTAGTTAACTAATTAGTTAGTTAGTTAGTTAGTCGATTAGTTAGTTTTAGGTTAGTTTTCATTTCATTTTCTCTTTTCATTATAAGTGTTGGATTATTGACTTTGTTTACTATACATTGCTGCCCCTTATTGCCTAAATGCTTTCTTAGCATGAATGTTTTTAGATAATCTTTGTTGGATTCTATGATTGAGGTTATATTTTGCTACTTGGTCTTGAGTTTTTCATGGTTACCTTTTGAAAAATACCAAGTGATGAGAATTGCCTTCGAGCTTGTGACTCTTTTGAATTGCATGTTGTAGCTAGCCACCATGTGATTTGAACTCTCTCTTTGAGTGGGCAATTTCTTGATGGATGTTGAGCATTTACCTTAATGCATTGTGTTCATGATTATATGCATCCATATATATTTGACTTGAATGCTTTCATGCTTCTCTAATGCTTGTCTTACCTTACAAGCTTACTTAAAGCATCTCAAGCATACTAGACTGAGTAAAGTGCATGCTTCTTTTGTGACATAGCTCTTTATACTAATGTGTGTTCTAAACCGCGAAATTTAGATTTCACACACTTATTTGTCATTCATGTCACATTAATTCACTCGCTCATTTCTAGTGAGTTACCTCATTCCAACAATGTATGCTTCTTTACTTTTATATCTTCTCATCTTATGGTGTTATATTTTTGTTTTTCATGATTGATGCACCACAAGCAAATATGGAAACGGAAGCAAGACTAAGAACACGCAGTAATCCGGAGAGTCGCCGTACCCCCTTGCTCATCTTTGAGTGCACCGAGGACGGTGCAAACTTTTAAGTGTGGGGAGGTCGTCCGACCGGTCGGCGATTTTGGGTGACAAATTTCTAATCCTAACACTTTTGCATTTCATCTTAGGCTTTTGCATTTTCTTATTTTTGCATATGTATACAAAATAAGCTTAGTCAAAATAATGAAAATTTTCAAGATTTCTATTTATAGGGCATCTCAATTGATTTGAGTGAAAACTTTTCATAGAGCTTGCTTGAATTATATATATCTTGTGGATCATGTTTTTGAGTTAAGAACACAAGCTTGTGAGATTTGAGCCTAATGGTGTGGTTACATCTTATAACCACTTATTCTCCCTTCTTGTGTGCATTATTCTCTTTCTATGATTGTAATCTTTGATTTGTTTGATTCTTTATGTCCATTATTTTGTGTATCCATGCACTTATATGATTGAGGCCATCATTTCATTTAGCTCACTTACCCAAATAGCCATACCTTTTATCTTCCATTGTTAGCCAAATTTGAGCCTACGATTAACCCACCTTGTTCTTAATTTTAGCACATTACAAGCTTAAAGCGAAAAACAATAAATGTTCTTAATTTGGATCTTTGATTGGCTTAGGCTAGTGTGTGTGAGTACCATTCAAGTGTGGGAATCTTGGGACATTGGGGGAATAAAAAGGTAGTTTTGTATTGTTATTGAAAATATTGGGAATTGGGTATATTCTCATGTATTGATCAAATGTAAAACCTTATGCATTGATACTCTTGTATATAGAAAGAAAAAAAAATGAGAAAAACAAAAAAAAAATAAAAGAAAAATAAAAGAAAAATAATATGGAAAAGAATAAAAAAAATAGAAAAAGAAAGAAAAGAAAAAAAGAGAGAAAGAAATGAAAAAGGGGACAAAATGCCCCAAAGCAAAGTGAAGCTCAATAAAACAATGCATAAGTGTTGTGAAATGAAAAGGGATACATGAGTATGTGAAAAAGTGAGAAATGGGTAGTTAGGTTAGAACTTAATTGTATAGGATGTCATTGGTTAGGTGGAAAGTCTAAACTTATCAAAGATTCAAACTTCAAGCTCACTTGACCAAATATGCATCCTACCTTGACCCTAACCCCATTACAACCTAAAGAAAAGACCTCATGATAGATGTGTGCATGCATGAAATATATGTTGATTGTGAGATGAAAAACAAATCTTAGAAAGCATGATTAGAGGAGAATTGAGTGAATCAACCCTAAACACTTGAGCGAATAGAGTGCAAACACATCCGGTGAGGGTTTGATGCTCAATTACATATTTTCACCTATGATCATAATTTTCATGCAAGTTTGTAAAAATATTTAATAACTCAATTCAATTGTGGATTAGACTTGCTAGTCCTTAGCCCTTGTGCATATATGCTTCTTGGGAATTGATTTATTTTGACCAAGCAATTGCATTCATTTAGATAGTTGCATATAGGTAGATTGCATTTAGTTAGTTTTCATTGAATAAATGCCATACCCTTACTTCATTCTTGGTTTAAGCATGATGACATGCTTGGTTTGAGTGTGGGGAGGTTGATAAATCCCGTTTTGACTGTTTATCTTGTATTGCTTTTAAGAGATTTTATGACCTTTTACCCACATTTATCCATTGAAATAGCATGATTTTATAACTTCTCCTTTAATTGTGCTTAAGAGTGAAAACATGCTTTTTAGGTCTTAAAATAAATAAATTCAATTCACCTTGATTCCATTAGATGCCTTGATATGTTTGTTAAGTGACTTAAGGTTTAGGAGGCAAAGATTGGACCAAGGGAATGAAGGAAAAGCATGTAGAAATGGAGAACTCATGGAGAAATAAAGGAAACGCAAAAGCTGTCAAGCCGACCTCTTCGCACTTAATCGACCATAACTTGAGCTACAGAGATCCAAATGATGCGGTTCTAGTTGGGTTAGAAAGCTAACATCTGGGGCTTCGAAATGATATAAGATTTGCCATAGTTGCTATACGTATAAGGACGCGTACGTGCACTGTACGCGCACGCACCGTTGGTGCACGTGATCACTTCATGCAAACTCGTGGCTAGCGAATTTACAAGCCTTGTGGGCCCAATCCAACTCATTTCTAATGCTATTTAATCCAAGGATTGAAGGGGGAAGGGAGACACTTTTCATACTTTAGATACTTTTAATCATTAGCTTAGTTTAGTAGTGAGAAGTTAGTTTCTAGAGAGAGAAGCTCTCACTTCTCTCTAGAATTAGGATTAGGATTAGGTTTAGTTCTTAGATCTAGGTTTTAATTCATCTTCTCTTCTACTTCTACTTCTCAATTCTTTGTTGTTACATTCATCATTCTTCTACTCCTTTGTTGTAATTTCCTTTATGTTGTTCTTATACTTTGTTGTAGATCTACTATTGTTCCTTCCATTTTCTTTCAATTCAATAAGAGGTAATTCATAATAATTGTTCTTCTTTGCTTTTCTATTGTTGATCTCTTGCCTTTGTAGTTAGATCTCTCTTTAATTCTTACAATTTATGTTGTTTACTTTTAGTGCCTTTTATGTGTTTGTTGAAATGTCTCTTCTAGATATAGTATAGATTTTGTTCCTCTTGGCCTAGGTAGAGTAATTAGTGATACTTGAGTTATCTAATTTCTTTGTTGATTGGTAATTGGAGAGATTGCTAATTGGTTTGGAGTGCACTAAAGCTAGTCTTTCCTTGGAAGTTGGCTAGGACTTGTGGCTCAAGTCAATTCATCCACTTGACTTTCCTCCATTTAGTAAGGGTTAACTAAGTGGTAGCAATGAACAATTCTCATCACAATTGAGAAGGATAACTAGGATAGGACTTCTAATTTTCATACCTTGCCAAGAGCCTTTTATAGTTGTTAGTTTATTTTCATTGCCATTTACTTTCATGCTTCTTATCCAAAACCCCAAAACACAATTCTAACCAATAACAAGACACTTTATTGTAATTCCTAGGGAGAACGACCCGAGGTTTGAATACTTCGGTTATTAATTTTAGGGGTTTGTTACTTGTGACAAACAATCTTTTGTATGAAAGGATTATTGTTGGTTTAGGAACTATACTTGCAACGAGAATTCATTTGTGAAATTCTAATCCGTCAAAAATCCAATCATCACGGATGGCCCTTGTGCCTAGTGGAAGACTCCCACGCCCAGCGGCCTTGATCCACACCCGGCAGCTTCTATACTCCTTTAGCATGCCCGGTGGCTCCTACTCCACGCCCAACAGATTGATATCCTAGTAGGTGAATTTTGGACTTGTTTTCCAATTTTCTCTAATACAAGACCGAATTAAACATAATTACAACTTTTAAGAAGTGACAATTAAGGCCCAAGATTAATTATCCATATTATTAGAAGCCTTAATCAATTGAAAACTCTAGAAGATTAGTTATTAATTCTTTCTAGAAACATAAAAGATTTGGTTGTTAGGATTTGTTTCTAAATTAGATTTGAATTATTATTTTGATTTGAATTTGAGGTAAGTAGTTAGTTATATTATCTTTTTTTCCCAAAAGATAAGATTAGGATAGTTCTTATCTTCCTCTCTAAAAGATAATATTAGTTTAGTTTGAATTTGAATTCTAGAATTCAGGATATAAATAAGTGAACCTTGTTCACAAGAGGGGATATCCAGGAGGAGGATCTTCAGATCCAAATCCTATCCAGCTCCTCCGTAATCTCTTCTTGTTTTTCTTTCACTTTTTTGTGGGTAACTAATCCTTTGTCAAAGGGTTAGGAGCTCTGTTTATGTTTTCTATGGGTTACTAATCTACGCTAATTTTATTTTCAAGTTTTGCCATGATCTATTTCATGATTGAGTTATTCGTTCTTCGTTCGGATTAGTAGTATCGAGAGGTATGCTAATCTCTTTTGAATTCTTTTATTATAATTGAAAAATTTGATATTTGAATTAAAACTTGAAAACTCTTTCACATGACTCTTTGAATTTAAATAGGAATAATGGTTCAATTAGTATGCGAGAAATGCATAAGTTTCAATCACTCTAATTTTTGAATAAGTGACGTATAATTCGGATTAGAACAACTTTTAAAAATGGTGTTTTCTTCTAAGATTTAACTAGACATAATTAGTTTGAATACGTGACATATAATTCGACTTAAGGACTACTTGAAACCTTATTTGAATCCAAAATAAGTTTTTGTGCTTAATCTCTTGATTAATTAATTGATGACTAATTAATACTTGAAAAATTGAGGAGCTAAGAAATTGAAAATTAGTTACTAAAGATTTGTTGTGAAAGATCTTTGCAACTTCAAGATAATTAAATAAAGTTTGATTTCTCTAAAAGCATAAGCATCTCCTAGTGCACGAAATTAGAACTCGACTTAACTGGCAAGTGCACCGGGTCATCCAAATAATACCTTAGGTGAGTGAGGGTTGATCCCACAAGAATTGTCAGACTGAGCAAGCAATAGTTATCCTGTTGGACTTAGTCAGGCAAACAGTAAAAGGGATTGTTGTTGAGAACGCATTAATAGATAAATAAGAAAAGCAATAAAAGGTTTGGTGTAAAACAGTGATGAGAAAACAGTTAAGGTCTCAAAGATGTTTATCTTTTCAAATTAAAACTTTTAACTAACTATTTTAACTATGAATGATTCATTCTATGAAAAACTGTAAGTGATTAAACCCTAATCCCTTAGTGATTTAATCTCCTCCGATCCTCATCAAACGCCACTCCCGTGGTCATTCAATTCGGATTGGAAGGTGAAGTTTAAAAAGCTAGTTTATACCACAAAGGCTCTAATCACCCCAAATTCCGGCTGAACAGATGTTGCTTGTCCTAACAGGTTGTGGATTAACCGTCTAGGAGATGTATTCTCAAACTGTGGTTCAAGCGAACTCTCCCGAGTATCACAAGAACCCATGTAGAAAAAAAGTCATACTTCCGTTCCACCCAGTTTCATTAGATTAAGAACGAAAACACACCTTAGAATTGAATCAGACATATATTAAAATAGAAGAGTAATAATCTTAGTCCATAGAAATAAACAGAGCTCCTAACCTTAACCAAGAGGTTTAGTTGCTCATATATTACAGGAAAAACATGGTTCTGAAAAGTGCGGAAAGAAGAAGATCCTAAACCTAATTGATCTTTTCCTTTAAATACTAACCTAATAATAAATGCTAAATTTAAAAGATATTATCTTACAATAAAGATTACAAAGATAAAATAAGATAAACCTAATAAGTGCTAAGTCCACTTCAATTGAGTGTGATTCAGGCTGCATGCTGGCATTCAGCGCCAGTTTGGGTGTTGAATGCCCAAGAAGGGAAGCTTGCGTCCTGGTTTGTGCCCCCTGCTGGTGTTGAACGCCAGGTGGGTGTTCAGCGCCCAAGAAGGGTGCTGCTAGCATTTTTCTCTCTTACTCTAGGATTTTTCAAACTGCTCCAAATTTTACCTAAAACCATGAAAACACAAGAAAAACTCAAAGTAGCATCCAAAGGTGATTTTTGCACTAAAATCAAGTAAAAGTAATTAAAATCTAACTAAAAAAATATATAAATATAACTAGAAAAATGGTATAAGATACTCATGCATCATCCCTGAAGCCCTTGACTCTCACCATCACTGTCTTCTCTCAAAATCAACATTGAAGCTCTCTGTCCGTAGCAAGCACTCAAGGTTCTTAATCTCCCAGCAAGACACAATCTTGCCCCCTTCAAAATCAGGTTTTACTAATGTAATTAGGCATTTAATCTGATATTTTCTTACTCAATCCTTTAATTCTTGTGGGAACGATATCCACTCACCGTGGTATTACTTGAACGATCCGGTACACTTGTCGATATCTGTAAGTTTTAATTTTCGCTCATCAGTTAGTAACTAAAGACAAGCAACAACTTCAGTCAATCTTCAAACGGAAGACCTTAAATGATACAAAAATTTTCTTGGGTTTAGAGTTGGCACGTTAAAAAAAATGAATTTTACTCCCCCACCAAAAATACACACACTCTCTGGGAGGGCACTAGTTTCTTGAAGTGCAAACCAACTCCCATTCCAATGGAAGCAAACCTGAAGCTTCGGGCAACCGAAGGTGATCCTGTTCTGATGTTTCATTGTTTCTGGCTATCGAAGACTGATCGGTCGGTTGATGTATTTGAGGATTTTGAGGCCAAACATCACCTTTGCTGTAATTAAGCTTGCACAATTCATGTCTGACCCATGCATTCCTCATCTCAATGCAGCCTACCATGTCCTCCGCTACTTAGAAGGGGCACCAGGTCAAGGCCTTCTCTTCTCCTCTAGCTTTAAATTCAACATTTCGGTCTATACAGATGTAGATTGGGACAATTGTTTTAACGCACAGCGCTCCACTATAGGGTACTGCACTTTCTTTGGCGATTCACTGATTTCGTGAAAAAGTAAGAAGCAAGATGTAGTCTCTAAAAGCTCTACTGAAACAGAATATTGAACTCTTGCGAATATTGTGTGCGAAATTGTCTCAGTCATTGCCCTCCTCAGATTCATGAACATTGAAGCCGTTTTAGCTATGTCCTCCTCAGATTCATGAACATTGAAGCCGTTTTAGCTATGTCCATGTTGTTCTGTGACAATATCTCCGCCATTCACATGGCTAAAATCCCAACCTTGCACGAGAGATCGAAGCATGTCGAAATTGACTGCCACTTCATCAAAGAAAAGGTGGAAGCAGGAATTGTGAAAACAGATATTCTCACCAAGACCCTCCCTGCACCCTAGTTTTGTTTTCTTATGGCCAAGTTAAAAACTTCCAATTCGTATGCTCCAATTCTAACTTCCAATTCGTATGCTCCAATTTGAAGGGGGATGTTAAGCTCACAGTTAGCTAAATTGTATATTAAGATTAATTAGTGAATTAGTTATTAGTTAGTGGTTAATTGCAGCCACACATATGTGCAGTTGCAGAGCACTCTATATATGACACTCCACATATAATACACAAGATGATACAATAACAAAATTCTTTTCCTCAATCATGCACCATCTAACAAGGACTATAGTACATCTGACTCTCACACGAAACTCGCGATTCTGTTTGAATCAAACAGTATGAGAGTTATTTGATGTTTTTATAATATTAGTACTTCTCTACAATTCAAACTCAGGTCATTGAAATCAATTCACCTAATCTTTTTATTAGTCTACCGCTAACTTCTCACGTAATCTTCTTTTGGATACATCTAAAAAGGTAAAACTACAGACAAGAACTCCATTCCAAAAAGGAGGAAAACCCCACACTCACCAAAAGAGTGAGTAGCAGCCATCATAGACAGGATAGTAAACAGAAGATTTCTCTTCCCGCAAGGTACGCTCTATGTTCCAACCTAGTTATCCAGTCCTTAACAAACCACTTCCCGATTGAATAAACAATATTGTAACATTGATGAGGTAGAAACTAGGAACACCCTTTTCAGAGACCACATCCATATCTTTTTATTTACAACTCAGAAGTGCGGTAAGATATTATAAATGTTTTAAGATCCCAAGCCATGAGCATGCGGTACGTAGAGCTAGGCTAAAAGCTCAACAAACATATTAGTTGACATACCAACAAAATCTGTTAAACCCTTTTCATTCTTATCAAAACCCCAAAGCTAGCTCTTACCGGTTCACCAGCGGGTTCCGTGTTGATTCTATGAGAATTCTATTGACAGAACTATGGCACTCTGCTTTTGTTCTTTTTCAAAGGGTGAGCTTTGCTGTATCCTTCAACCCTTGTAAGTTGTACCCAAAAGAATAAATGCACTAGCACTACTATATGCTGTAAAGATCACAGATGAAAAGGCATGCCATTGTGATTAAAGATTAAAAGCACAAGTAACCTTTTTACTCATGTTTTCAGAAGCTACTTCCGCCATGCATTCAAAACGGCAAGGACCAGTAGATAGTATAAAAATAGTAGGAAAAGATACAGGAATGGTGAGGAACCTACCTTGACTTAATTGCTCTGTGATTACCAATTACAACCTAAATTCCCAAAAGGAAACGGAAAAATTAAGAGGCGAAAAAAAGGCAGCTGCTTTTTTCTCCATTTTCTAAGGAACTGACGACAAGATTCAAGAGCAGGAGGAAGCAAGGAAAACTCATCCCCTGTAGCTAGATTGATCCACTGTGTATGGAGGTTGATAAGTGGATAGAGTGGCATTTCCATAATCATACATGCCGTAGCTAGACTGTCCTACATAAGCAGTGCTGGATCGGTAGCCGGGTGGACCCAAATTGTCAACAGGGAGTGAGTAATGCTGTTGGGTCATCCCAGCAGGGCTTTGAGTGTGGGCAGCTCCATAGGTTGCAGCATAAGGATTAGCAGTAGCTGAGGCATCATATACAGTCTGACTGGGATAGTTGAATGCGCTTGAAAATCTGGCATTGGGACTAGGCTGCAGAGAAGGTGCCAGGTTCCTGCGACTGGAAGACGAGGATGGATGCGGATGGAATTTGGCTGATTTGGATGGACGGGAAGAACCCGCTCCTCCAGCACGGATGCTGCGCTTCTTAGGTTTACCAGCTGTTGCGCTCTTCTTCCTTTCAGCCTTTGTTTTCTCCAACTGTGTAACCCGCTTCCTCAAATTATCGAGGTTGAATTCTGATTCCAGCTTGTGATCTTCTACGCATTTGATTATGGCCTTAATTGTATTCAACTCCAAAGTGGTTGAATCATCCTGAAAAGTGAGATAGGCTTAAGAAAGTTGCTGAAGGCATAATCAGAGGAGAACTTTAAAACAGCCTATAGAACAGAATTCAATAGGTAAAGATCCAGACCGTAGCAGCCTGATTGTTATTTCCCTTCTTCGACGTTATAGCAGCATTCTTCTTGTAGTTCCGAAGACAGGACTTGAGCAGGTCGACTGGAGGAAACCTTTCAGTCAAACCAGATTCTGAAGCAAAATAAACAGCTTCTACCTCTTTGCCATTTTTTACTAGTTCATCTATTATATCTGCATATAATTCTTTCTTTCATCAGTCCTCCAAAACATGCATGCTTTTGTGAAATGTTTTCAATATACTAATCAAAATTCACAAATCTAATCAAACTCTGCTATCTCCATTACTTATAGGGTTAAAAGTATAACAAATATCGTGTTAGTAAATAATTATAATAATAATAATAAAGACCTGTATAGTCACATCTAATTATGATCAATGTCATCATGTTACAAGTTCCATTCCATCAACCCACTATATAACATGCAAATCCAACATTATATGAGAAGTATATACACTTACCAAATAAATAAATCAGTCACACACTAACTGCAGCAACAATGTATCATTAGCAAGTACAAATAAATAAACAATCCTCAAACAAAATGCTAAGACACAATTAGAGAAAGAACAGCACACGAACCTATCATCTTGTCACCGAATTCCAACATGGCAGCAAGCTTAGCCATGTCCCTTCTGGACGCAAACTCCATAACGAACTTCCTCAAATAGTCATCATCGAACATAGACCTCAGTCCAAAACACACCACCATCTGCAGAAACATCACCACCTCCGCAGCACCAACAGTTCCATTCTCCGATTCCTCGTCCATCTGCCTCTTCCACAGCTCCACCAGCCCCACCGCCCTCTCCACAATCCGCCGAGAAAACTCCGGACGCTTTGCTCCGGCACCAGATTCCGGAAACAGAGCCTGAATCAGGATCCCGCAGGCCCATCTCTTATCGGTGACGCCAGACTTAGCCAGCTTGCAATTCAGGAATTCTTCGACGGCGTCGAGGACCAGCCTTGGGGGGTCCACGGCCTCGGATATGGAGGCGGATATCTCCGCCCTGAGGGATGCGGATTCCTTGCGCTTGGAGACGATGAAGCGGAGGAGGGCGGAGGAGTCCATCTTGCGAGAGAGGCATTTGAGGGTGGTGGAGAGGTCGGGGTTGGCGGGGAGGGGCTTGCGGAGGTCGGAGAGGGCGGCGTCGGTCTGGTCACGGATTAGGGCAGCGGCGGCGGACTCGCGCTCGGGGATGGAGGAGTCACGGTGGCGTAGTTCTTCGAGGGTTTGGTGGGAGCGGGATTGGAGAGATTGGAGCTTGGAATCGAGGGATTGGGATTTTTGGTGGAGGGAGGTGTCGAGGGAGGTGAAGCGGTGTGAGAGGGCGGCGAAGAGGTTGGTGCAGGTGGTGAGTATAGCCTTGTGGGATTCCAGGTCCTCGAAGAATTTCTGTACGCTTGCTGAGCTTGTTTCCGCCATTGTTGGAACCTGATTTCAGATGTGCAAAACGACAAAGGAAACCCTCAAAAAACCACTCACCGCCAATGTTTGTTTGAAAACAAATTAGGAAATGAATAATGGAAGGGATTTTTTTTTTCTTAGTTGGTCTGAACTCTGAACTCCGAAAAAGAGCAGATACTCATCCCATACGCCCAATGCTAAAATCTAATCTAAGGGTTATGCTACTGGGAGAAAGGGTATTTTACTATTTTCTTCTCACATGCTGAAATGTGTTGGAAGCAGGAGAAGGAAACACTTGGAGCGTGACTTTTTTGGCATAGAATGACATGAAATGTGGGTCAATTGTGGTTTTTTTAATTGAAATTATTTTTTCATATTTTTCAGATATAAATTTTAAAAAGATGAAAGAAAGCTCTGCTATGGTTTCGCTCAAGAATCATTCAGGTATCTACTACTTCGGTATTTACTATTCTTTCTGAACCTGGGGCTTCGCTTGCTCGTCTACTTATCCATAGAATTCTAAATAGCTGCAAGACCAAAACAGGGTGCAAAAAACCGAAAGCCCTTCTCTTCTTTTAAGTTCCTCCCAGATACATGGCTTACATACCCGGCTTAACATTCTTGGAAAACAATCGAATCGAGGGTCCGGAGGAGAATTGGCCATTCAATCTTGTAATGGTTATCAACTAATGATATACATGATCTTACAGAAAAACTATTAGATGGTAAATACTAATTTTCCTCTCTTAGGCTCATTAGGGCTGATGAACATAATGCTAATAAGAATCCAGATAATTTTCACCGCCTATCTCGGAATCAATGAGTCAGTCAATATCCAGCTTCAGACTTGGGACCGGGGTGTATTGGCTGCTACGACCTCGCAAGGCCCGTTGTAGAGCACATTGGGCCTGTCAGCTTCTCAATCATAGAATAGATACCGTCATAGATGAGACTCATATTGAAATATGCTCCATGGATATAGTGCTCATATACTACCAACGAGAATAGAAGCGAGCCGCTTCCGTTGTAGTCTTTTAGCTTATGTAGTGGTCGGCCTTCCTACACGCACGCGCCCGCCAAAATGCCTCCTTGGTTCCGGACGACAAAAAAAAGTCAAGACGGAAGGATGTCAACCTCAATCAACCCAACGATTGTATGAACATCGTAGTGCAAGACCAACATATTGTCGAGAACTCGGCAAAGATCTCTTATAAGGACTCCCTGTTGACGACACCTTACCTTAATCCGGAAGGAGAAAAGATGAATATGGACGATATCAAAAAAGATGCTCCAAATCATGAGGATCGTTGTTACATGGATATGAAAAAGGAGGATCCTGATGAAAAATCTTCTGATCCTTGTCCTGCCATTTCGATGTTAAAAGAGTTTGATAAATGGTGCAAGCTTTGACCCAATTGATTATTAAAGTCCTTAGCATAGATTTGGTTTTCATAGAACAATGTCAATGTAATTGATATGGATTGTGATTATTTTTTTGTTTATTTTTTAGATGAAAAGTATTATTCATACACACTTATGGAAGAATCTTGGATGATTGTTGAACACTATTTCATTGTGCAAAGATGGAGACTATTCTTTCTGAATTCTCCAAATAAGGTCAAAAAAAGTATTGCATGGAGAATGTCTGGATATGTTGTTAATCTTAAAAGTGATAATGATCCTCAGCTTACTGTAGTCAGTACATGCACGTGTTTTTAATATCATGTTGATATATGTGATTTAGGTTCTGAAAATATTCTAAGTGAACTCTCATGCATGTCTTTGTGTAGGATTCTGTGGAAGACTGTGTTGACAGCCTTAAAAACACCAGCTAAAAGAATTACCGACAATTTAAAGTATGGTTCGATTGTTGCCAATCAGATTGATGAAGAATGCCAGCTTTCAACCAATAGGTTCACTCGAAAGGGAGGGAGAAAACAAAAGTCTCAGACATCTGATGCTGATAATTATTAACTACAGTTTACAAAGTTATTTAATATTCGTAATAAATGTTTAACCATGGATCATATGTTTTGGAAGACGTTCTATGTTTGGGGATCACAAGACTTGAATATGTGCAATGATATTCAGAAAGAGATGTATCATCATGAATATATTTTAAATGAGACTTATATTATATGAGTTTGATTTATATTATGTTATGGTATATGAAAATATGTCTTAAACATAATCCATGTTGAGTAATACCTTGAAAATTTGAACGCATACAGAAATTGATTATATATCTTATTTTTCACGTGATGGATTATATGTTACTACAAATTTGACATTATATGAAATACAACAGACAACTTAAATAGGAGTTTCTAATTGATAAGGACTATTGATATAGTTAAATTATCAAAAATATAATTATACTTTAGAGTTGATTTCTCATCTATTTCTTTTGAATATAAAGTATATGACAAAGAGATTGCATTTTCAAACCGTAATGGGCAAAAGTAGTGTTTTAAAGAAATCTAAACAGTGTTCAAGATTATAAGTTATTATGTTGCTGACTAATTACGATAGCAGCCCCAACAAAAACTTTCAACATGTTTGCATATTTCTATGACAAGGTTAAAATATTCAAATATGTATTGGAATAGATATGATACATCTTTAAGATGAAAGAAAAAATTGTCTGCCATAAAAAAGGTTGTCACATAGCTGAATTCGTTGAGTTAACTACAATTGATTAAAAAAGATAACATAAATATCGTTAGTAGTAGAGGGGACTAAAGTTTATTTTCTTTCATGAGAAAGATTTGGTATGTATTGGGGTACAGACAACGACATGGACGAGGTGAAAAGCAGAATCTTTTGGTACTAAAATGGTTTATTACTATGGATAAATAGAAATGGAGAAAATACACATTAACATCTATTCCAAATAATAAACCATTGTTAAATGAAATTAGCTTTGAAACGAACGTAGTTAACCAAATCAAGTTAATAATATTAAAAATTAATAGATAGTGCAACCAAATGTTCATAAAAGGATGCCTTTCTAACATAACATAATTCTCAATGACTAAAATAAAGTCGATAGATCCTTATATCGATTAAGTAAAATACTTCTTTTTTGCAATTACAATGTTAAAAGATCCTAAATATGATGCAGGTTATTAAAAAATAGTTAATTCTACAGATTTTGATTTGTGTAGAGAGAAGCTAAAAGACTTAAAAGTCAACTTCATTCTTTATCCATATTTAATTATCGTGCTAAAAGCAATTATAATATTTCAAATTGCTAGATAAATGGAATAGAAAATTATATTAGTTTTTGAGTGAGGATGCAATTCATGAAAAAGAAATAGTGAATTCGAGATTAAAGAAAAATTCATGTAGTGATGATATTTTTAAATTGGTATATATTTTTTATGAATATAAAGCAATTTGTTAGTGACTTTGCATTTTTCTACATGTAATGGAAAAATGTATTGTAATAAAAAAATCTAAACAAGGTTCAAGAATATGGGCTATTATGTTACTGACTAATTATGGTAGCAGTTTCAATAAAAACTTTTAACATGTTTCTATGACGATCAAAATAATTAGATATGTATTGAAATAGATACAATACATCTTTGAGATGAAAGAAAAGTTTGAATGGCATAAGTAAAAAAAAAATGGTCACATAGCTGAATTCGTTGATTTCACAAAGTTGATTCAAAAAATTAACATAAATATGGTTAGTAGTTTAGGGAGAGCTAAAGTTGTATTTTCTGTCTTGAGAAAGTTTTAGTATCTTCTCAAGAATATATCATTAGAAGCGTAAAATTTGTCTAAATTATTGGGGTACAGACAATCGCATTAACGAGGTGGAAAGTTGAATCTTTTGGGACTGAAATAGTTTATTACAATGAATAAATAAAGATGGAGAAAATATACATTAACATCTACCCTAAATTAGAAAGAGAAGTTAGATGAAATTAGCTTTGAATCGAGTTGGGATAACCCAATCAAGTTAATAATATAGAAAATTCATAGACAATGCAACCAAATGTCCATGAATAGATGCCTTTCTAACATAATATGATCCTCATTGAGTAAGATAAAGTTGATGGATCCTTAAACGGATTAAGTAAAAAACTTCTCGACAATTACAATGTTGAAATAGCCCATATATGATTTTTAAA
The DNA here is from genome assembly GCF_014773155.1 of Arachis stenosperma. NCBI lineage: Eukaryota > Viridiplantae > Streptophyta > Magnoliopsida > Fabales > Fabaceae > Arachis > Arachis stenosperma. Next base: position 40,259,405 of record NC_080379.1, on the reverse strand, counting down.
GACAGTTCAATAGGTTTCACGAATAATTAGAAACGAAAAATCAAGGGATCTAAAGGCATAGAGAAATTGGATAAGTTGAATACAATAATATATCTACTAATTGCTCGACTAAGTAACAAGAAATATAAAAAAAAAATTTTTTAGGTAGATTATGGATACAGTTTTCATAGATTATACGCATAAATCCTAAAAGCTTTATAATGAAAGTACAAATGTTTCAGAAGGAGGGTCAAACCAGGGGTAAATCACTTGCAATAAGGATAGTCATTTTAATGCCTTAATCTTTGAAACTTTCAAATGGCAGTCGATCATAACCGATCAAGTTGAAATAGAAAAAAAGGTTAGCTGACAAAGACAAATCTTTATGTATTATAGCCGATGATACTTAAGCATTGGCTTTAACATACACTACCACCCATAAACCCAATTTTTGTTTATGTTGTTCACATGCATTTCGAATAGCATTAATTGGGTTTCTAATTGTTTATGATCATTATCAATGAAGAGATGATTCATTAAAAGATTTCTCCACTCTGATATAATATGTTTTTTTAATGCAAGTATCGTTAATGCTAAAGTGAAAGTGTGGTCAAAGAAGACAGTTTATTGGGCGACGACACCGTAAAGTGTTTAATATGAAAATAGAGTGGTTTCAACAGTCAACGCAGCTACATTTAGAGCACCTGGAAAGATAGGGCTATTTTTCAAGGAATATCAAATTGGATTTTAGTTATATTTTTTTATGGTTACATTCCAGAACACTAAAGGAAGATATCATGATGTGGATGACAAGCAAATTGAATTTCCAACAGAATTTATGGTAAGAAATAACTAAAAATAATGGACAATAATGAAAAAAGTTCATTCTTAATTTTTTTTTTGTCAAACAACACTCTATAATATGACTTAATAGAAATTTCTCCACCTATACAATACAAAGATTATACCTGTATAAAGAAGGATCTTATTAAGTTTTATGGAATAGGATAAATAACATTAAATAGACATAATATCAATAAAAACGGCAACCAAATCAATAATCACTATCATATATTTCTAGTGATCTAAGCACGAACCCACAAAAATATTATTAAGGAATATATATTGAAACTCATTACTTTTACCAAGAGCTTGTAGTCAATGTTCATCAAATTTTGGTTTTTTCGAAGGGAATATACAGAAATAGGAGTAAAATCATTATGACATATACATATATATACACACATTAGTCAAAAAGCTTTTATACTTTTCTAAGCATTCAAATATAAGAAAATGAGAGATGATTTTGCTGGTTTTATTTATACATATAATTAATCTTTTGTGTCTTTAGTCAACAGAAAACACATTGCACAAAAGTGTGCAAGGATGAGCAATTACCTACTACTATATGTAGTTTTTCGGAGACAATACATCCAATCTATTAAACAATTATTTTTTCAGCTTTATAAGTTAAAAGTAACAACTAATAATTAATTAAAAAAGTCACAATCATATAGGGAGAATAAGCAAATGGCAATGTGTATTAGGAAAGACCACATGTATTTACTTAAAACAAATGACATAATTTGTTAAGTGTAACACAAATTAGGCACTCACAGAAAAATATTCTTAATAAGCAATAACAATATATGTTAATAAATATACAATACCCCGTATTCTTAATACGCAATAAAGATTTAGTTGGAAGCTAAATCATGTTGACATAATCATGTCTTAGTTAAATGTGCAAACCAGATGTTATATCATATCACTTAACATGTTTTATGTTTTAGGTTAAAAGATATATAAACAAAGCATCAAAAGATTATAACAAAATCAAAGTCATGGGCATTTGACGATCACCGATAGATGTTATGCAAGTATAAATGCAAGCAAATACTCATTAATATAGACTAATCAACTACAATGTAAAAAAAAAGAATACATGTATTATGAAGTAGTCTAAACCCTTCAAAACAAATATAGGAGTGCATGAAATACACCTCCTAGCATTGAGTATATAAACGACATCCAATCCAATGGACACAAGTACAAAATATAAACACTCCTCTACTTAGAAATTTCACTAAAAAATTTATAAACTGCATTTCACAAATGAGTAACATTTTTCCAAAAAAAAATTTGTTACCATATCTTGGTGATAACTTAGTATGGAAGATCATAACTAAGGCTGATCCCAAGATGGTTGGCAGACACAGGACACTCAAAAAGTCTTGGAATTTTAGGTTTAACACACCATATTTTGTGAAGCGAAACTAGGCTGAACAAAAGGGTCAAAACACCAATGTCCTTGTTGGTGTTAGATTGGATACATTGCATTTGTATACATTTTCCTAAAACAATGAAAAGTGATTATAACAGTGTATAAATGGAAAAACACATGTTCGAAGCGAACACAAGTGGCATTAGATATCAAAATTTTTTATTGAAGTTCAGAATCTGTTTTCGTCTTCTAAGCAACATCCATTCTCAAATTAACGCTCAACAATACCAACAGTCATAAGAAAAATTATCAAAATTACTATTATGAGCATCATAGAAGAAATAAATAAAATTAAGAAAAATAAACATTCATAGAAAAGGGAAAACAACCTGTCCAACATGAATACAAGTAGCATTAGACCTCCACAGATCTGATATAAGACCATAATTTCTTTTCATCTTCTAAGATGCATTCTTCAACAATAGTGAAAACAATATTATCAAAAATATTTTTCACCCGAACAAACACACCAATGCACACAAGAAAAAACTAACACCACCATAAATTAGGTTTAAAATAGCTGAAGCTTAATCAGATCACAATTTCACCAACGCAGCTACTAATATCACAACAATTTTTCAGTAGTTATTTTTACAAACAACAAATTGTTACCATCAACTTATATCAGGATCAGTTATGTCGAAATGGTGACTAGTATATTGTGTTCTATAATATATTAACAATAATTAAGACTAAAAAGTAAATTAATAAGGAGATCACACATCACCTCAATTAAGTTTCGGTGATCTTTTTCTCTACCACTTTTTATGCTTGGCAAATCTGATCAATTTGAAACACATAATTAAAATCAAATATTATCAAACCATAATAGACATACAAAAGTTAACTCTTATTACAATTGTAATATGGAAATGTAGATCCCAAAAGATTTTCAAGCCGATCACTGAATCATACCTGATGCATGCAAACTTCACCCAAAAACTGTGTTCAAGCCAGACTTGAGCGATTTTTTTCAACATCTTTGGTGATATCACATTCATCAATACATGATTGATTCTGAAATATCAATGTAGAAGGGAAGAAAAGGATATCTTCAAAGTTATCATAATTACAAGTATCTTCACCTATATTTTATAGGAAGCGTTTCCGGTGAGCCAGTGTACGACACTGGAAGAGCAGTATACCACGTACAAATAATTTTCAGTATTATATTTGTCCTTTAGTGAGGTGTTGAATGACCATATTAGCCTTCGAAATAGCTTCCAAATTACTCGATTGGTCAACTAAATTAAGGAGTTGCTAATCTATATTCATTAGAATTTAATCTCCCCTCTTCTCCTCTGCTGCCTGCCTCTACCGCGTTGCAACTGTGAAGTGTTGTTGTGATCCCCTACTCCAGCTGCTTTGGGGTTCTTGGCCTTCTCCTTCCCATCTGTTTCAACTTTCAACATCTTGCAATTCTAGTTCTGCTCTACATTTTCTATTGTTGGTTCCTGTTGTCGATGCACCTCTTCTGATTCCCACTTCAACCCTAGCTTCTTTGTGCTTCTGACCCTGCTGCATTGTGCCTTTGAGTTATGACGACCCATGATCCCCTGTTTCTGCTTGGTGCTTATACAAATCTGCATCGAGCTGCTACAGTTCTATAGTTCATTTTTTTAATATTATTACCATTATGTTCGAGGTAGTCAGTTTCACAATTGATGCAATTTTTTATTTTAAATTATTGTTGGGCCAATTACAAGTTTACAGTGTCATAACTATCAATTTAGGTAGCTATTAGTAGGTTGGTAAATAAGTTAAGGAGAAATAGTAAATATTCCTTTAGCAAAGGAATACAATCACAGCTGTAAATTGATTCCAACTTGTTGCATGATCAATTTTGCTTCATTTCTTGATTGTATTTGAGGACTAATTTTTTTTTATAATTCTAAATTTACAATTAAAAAGAAAAGAAAAAAAAGAAAGAAAAAGGGACTGAACACCTAACAATATAAAGATTTAAAAGATATTTTTCTGAAAAGTTCAACACTAAGACAAAGTTGTGCCATCCCCTCTTTATTAGAATCATGTTTTGTGGACTATTCTTTGTGACCCTGTTGCTTCAACAGTTTCACCTCAGCTCCTCGAGGTAAGTTGATGCACATAATCCGTCGTGCCGGTGTGCCTCATAGTTCAAGTAATGTTTAGTTAGGTTGGCGTTGTCGTTGTGGTGATCTGAAAACTTAGCGGATTCATCTCTTTCGTCCGATTTAGCGGCACCTACGCGGTAGACATGGTAGGTGGGAATTAATGTTGATTAAATGTATTGGAGATAAAGATAGTTTTAGTAGCTGATATGATATACTACAGATATAGCTATGATCCACTAGAAGAAATGAGGAGATATGTTTACTCTTATCTTTTATCAAAACTTATTATAAATGGTTGACATCTGTTAAAATGTCAAAATGTCTTTTTTATAATCTAATTGAACTTTTTGTTATTGGGGTGACACATGACATAAAGAAAATATAATGAATTAAAGAGTTGACACCTAAGTGAGTTTCATGCATTGTTGTTCTCTTTTTGTGTGCAAATGTATTTTAAATTATTATATAGTATAGGAAAGTTATCCCGTATACCGACGTGAATGTGCGGAAAATATGGTATTCATTGTACCACCAAGTAGGTTGTTTTAAATTTGTCCATTAGTGAAGGACAAATAGTCCAAAATAACCTCGAGCATTCTATTAAAATTACATTAAGGACCGGCTGTGAAAGCAAAGTTGGAGTGGAGCTTGTTATTTAGCATAGCTAGCGTGAGTTCCGAAGCTTTGGGGCTGAGTCGGTTTAGAGAAAACCCATATGATTGTTGTCGTAAGAACTAGTTTTTTTTTTACTTATTTTTTTACAAAATTTATAAAATCAAAAGATCAAAGCAATATACTATTTAAGCACTAAAACACTCAATAATTAAGCATAAAACATTAATTTCTTGAATGAAAAAGTATAAAAAAAACCTAACATGATGTGTAGTCATCACTAATTAACAAATATTTTAGTTTTCTAATATAAATTCTATAGATATTTTAATATTTTAAACTAGAAATCAAAATTTAAGTTATCATACAAATAAAAAATATCAAAAATAAAAATCTTTTTAATCTTTTAATACTGACACCAAAATACCACTTTTTTATAATATCAAAAAAATTCTTTCATTTTTTTAAAAAAATTAATCAAAAGGATATACTTAGTTTTCAACTATTTCATTAATTTGTTACTTATTCTAACAGACCCTTTTTATAATTAGGACTACTTTAAAGTAGAATTGTCTATATTTACACATTTTTTGTACGGTACTAATATATACCATTAAATTGGAATATTCTTCTCTAGTCCTTTAAGAACCAGCTTCAAGTTTTCCTACCTTAGACGTTTCTTTTAAACAACTGTGTTTTGTGCAATGTTTTGCGCTAGGTTCAATCCTGTATGGAGCTTCCGCATCAACTTTTCGGGTACAGAATGAGCAATGGACGTTATTATCAAACCCATTCCACTGGTGTAAAAGCAGCCCAAACCATGCCCAACTAAAGAAATACGAACTACATGTTTAAATTAGCCCAATCTGCCAAAAAAAAAAGCATTCCACTAATCACTAACATTAGATTCATGCTTGTATTCCTTAGTAATGTGGTTGGGAATTTTGTTGTGCCTACCCTGACCCAGTAAAAGTTTAGTGGGCTTATTCAGCCCATTCCTTCATTCTTGTCTTTTTGATAAAGAAGATGGTTGCCACATGTCAACGTAAATTAAAATTTATTTGCTCTCGTTTGGGCCAACCCTTGTTGTTGGCCATTTTGGGTGGTTGATTCAAAAAATAAAAACGGGATTTCAGTTGGGGAAAGTAAGTAGAAAACGAATGTCTGGTAATGAATGAGAGCATCCTCTTCAGTGCACGACATAACAATTGTGAATGTGTGTGACAGTGCTTATCGTAACTGTGGGAGGTGTGTCTAGGGGCTTACTCAAGATTTGGAATCGGATTATCTTGTTTGTGTTAGAAAATATATGTCGCCAGCTTGCACTCACCGCTCGATAATCCCATCCCAAGAGTCGGCCAAAAGTACATATTAAAGCTCTGCAAAGGAACATTCATGAAGGTCAAAGGAAAAGTCGTTAGCCTCATTCATTGGAAATGGAATATGCATGCTAGACGTGAAGCATTAACATGAGTTATACCAGTGGAATAGCCGAGAGGCTTGAATCCACATTGCTGGTTGACCGGCGGCTCTTGCTGCTAGCAACTTGGTTGATCATTGGGCGCCGTTTGACCCCAATTGTGGAGGGCTCGGTGGCAGGCAGCTGAGGTTCAAAAGAGGCCGCATATTCATCGGCATGATTTCCACATGGTCAAGCCGGGGGAGCGTCTCTGGTTTCTGTGTCGGAGGGTGGAGCTATACAAGCCAGCTACCTGTGTCGTACGTTCAAACTGACTCCACATTGGAAGGCTCCACATGTCCTGCATAAAGTTCGTTACCACATATTAGGGAAAGGAACAAGGCTTTAGATTGAATACCAATATGAAATATTTTTACCTTCCCTATTGGACTACCGGGTCGTTCCCCTAGGAGAGCAGCGTCGTTGGGGGACGTCTTTGGAGTGCCAATAGCCCAGTGCAGGGAGGAGGACTGCCTTGAAGATACCAATAGGGTCGCGGTGGACATTTTCACCTTTGTCGAAGGCAACTCTTTTATCACAACAACATCATCTTATGCGGGGGAGTTAGGACAAAAATGTCTAACAGTGAGTTGTCTAGGGATTGTTCCTTGCAGATTGCCTTCCCTTTATCCGCTGAGGATTTCACACGTGTTGCCGTGCCCTATTCATGAAGCTTCTCACCATGCCCAGATAGGTGTGCTGTCATTTTTGGCACCTTTTTATTACCACAACAGCCTATGAGATCCGCACCGTCGGTCCCTTCGTTTTTCCTATTAGGCCTTGGAATCATCACAAGCTTATAGTAGTCCTCATAGTGAGTTTGAATCATTTGAAGGATCTGAAGGAGCATGCCCTCCGACAAATCTGATTTGGTCTCCAACTTTGCTATGCGAGCCTCTACATTGGCAATCTTTAGCACGATGCCCTGCGGAATGTAGCACACAACCATTCAGAGTTTAACACGTAAATTAGGACCCAGATGTGAAGCCTGATGCTTCCATGATCGGGTGCAAAGGGACCTTCCCGCATAAGAAACATGTGTCTTGTTTGTATTTAGGGTTTTGCTTTTCAATAAGGTGCCGACACATGCTTCGTCACCGGGGTCCAGAAGAACAGAAACCAAAACTCAACACAGCGGAACACTTCATGGGGTTTCACTCACTGCCACTGCTTGCTGTTAACTCGGCATGAGTATAGTAAACACATACACCTACACAACGTTCAAACCACGTAGAGTCTCCACATATAGCCCAACCAAATCAACTAGGTGACCAACTAAGCTTTTCTCCTCATTTGTGACAACATCACCACCACCATCGACTGGCTGGGATAGCTGCTCCAGCAGAGACTGTTATGGTATGAACATAAGGTTAGCATTAGAGACTCTTTCAATCGATCTTAAGTCACAAAAAGAGACGCTACCAACCACGACAACACTCTAAGCATCAACTATAGTAACACCAACAACCAAAAAAAAATTAGAAAAGGGAAGTCAGCAACACAAACCAGGTCAACACTATGCTCCAAGTTCATGCTGTTATCTTGAATGGTACCAAGGGCATCAAGGGTGTCAACGCAGAGCCCGTCATTGGCCCTACAGGGAAACAACAAAGAAAATTTTAACTCACAAAGATCCGATTTTATCAACGTGATCAAAATAATGACAGAGAAAGTATCATCGACCATGTACGTGGCTTGCCCGACACCAGCAGAAGGATCCTGAGAATCTATAAAAAAAACAGGTCGAACGTTTCCATTTCTCTACTTGTGGTGTTGGCAGGGATGATTTGGATACCCCCGTCTCCAACTTAAAATAAACACAGCTTTGTGTCCATTAAACCTATAGGGATTTGAGCATAAATGGGAGATGATGTGACTGTCACCTATCAATGTCATCAAAGGGGTAAAATGGAGGGTAACCACTCCGCTTTTTTATTCCTTTGGTGTATTCTGATGCGTGGAACACCTGTGGGCCTTCGTCCTTCTTTTTTTTACTCAATTCCACATGAAACGTTAATTCACCAAATTATTGGATCTGATGGCATTGGTTTTGATTCACTTTGCCCATCTTGACCGCTGATCTCCTTATCAGTGCAAGGTAACACATCAATCAGGGCTATTGTACTACCAACCTTGTGGACACAAGTTTCCCGCCCATTAACAAAAATATTCACTACGCTAGCTCACTCGCTGAACCACCTAAGGGTAACAAACACCATAACAGATCCGTCCAGGCGTGGCATGAATTTGTGAACATTTAGGGTCATGGAAATTTAAACGTCTCAACCAATAGTCCAACCCTTTCCGCTACTCCTAAACCATTCTTACAAAAGCCAACAAACTAACCACTGTCACATACTTAGAGAATGGTAGCTGATTGAAGCCAACACACATGGCTTTTCTTTAGAAAGGTTAATCCTAAAGCCACACAACAAATGCTCAAATTATCCACCATTATGAAGATGGGCCGTAACTTTGGGCCCATTGGCAGTGACAGATAGGACTTAATTCACAAATCAGGTTTCAAAAAAAATAAAAAACCAAACGTTTGAGGTTCATATGCTACAATAATCGTCCACTATTTGTTCCTCATTTTCACATTTCTGTTCCTTGGGGGAATGAGAATGGAAACGTCTTCTGAAGAACTTCTGCATCTCCTATCTTAGGCAAATCATTCTCACCTGTCATAGAGGGTAGCCTGTCTCTTCCTTCGTGTCTTTTCAGACCCACGTGCTTGGTCTGCAGCTATGCTTTAGGGGTCCTTGGTAGAAACACATTTTGATTTTTAAACGAGTAACCACAAAGTCATTTTGAAATTTTAAAATCACGTTTAGAGGAGACCAGTAAAAAATAGCGCAAACTTCCTTAACAATGTTCACCGCAACTAATCCCCCAATGAATAAGACCACATGCAGAAAAAATTAAAAATATCGTCACAACCGACTATAATTATTCACACGGCCACACGGGATTTCCATTTTATCTAATTTATTCTTTTTACCAAGATCAATAATTTATTTTATAATAGAACTATAACACACATTTCAATACCATCAAAATAAAAATTTAAAATACCAACTACCGAACTAAAATCTTGTGTAAAACCTAAATATTTTCGTTCATAAGTGGGTGGTGTAAATACAAAAGTTTTGATCAACAAAACAAGGGCCACGGATACTAACTATAAGAGACAGGTCGATGCAGAAGTAACAGTTTACAACGAGATGTTGCATGCAATTCATTATGCAAACTTTAGTCCAACTGTGCGCTAAGTATGTCTTCAGCACAGATTTATGTTTGGCAATGTTTATATGAAACTGCATTATAGTAAAAAATAAAAAATGATATTACTTAGAGTACACAACTCATAATCGCTTTTGAATAAGAATGTACCCCAAGCAAGCAACAAGTTAAATAATTTTGTTATATTATCCTATCATTGAAGTGAGAGTATTTAATTCGATGTTATTAATTAACTTAACAATAAATTTAAAATTTGTTAACTAAAATAACAGTAACATTTAAAAGTTGTCAATTTTTTTAGTTTTCAACAAGAAAAAAATTTGATTATTTTAAAAAAAAAATTTAGTTTTCAACGTCGTACTCTTATTCTAGTACTCTGAATAACGTTATTCTTAATAGTATTCGAGAATTCAGCATGTCTGATTTTATTCTTATATGGTATCATAATCTATATCTTAAAAAAAAGTTAAAACATTCTATAGTTAAATTTTAAAATACCAAAACAACTTTTTTTAAGCATTTACATTAAAAACTAAAATACCATTTCAGAATAAAATTTGCTTAATTGTATTAGAAATTGTAAATTTAACATTCGACACAATTAAAATATTCATGTAATTAATTTTTAAAATAACAAAATAACATTTTAAGGTTTATCTTAAAAAATTCAAATATCATTATAGATTAAATTCATATTGTTTGATCGTATTAGAACTGAAAAATTTGAATTCGATTTTAACAAGACTAAAATACTCATTTTAAATGACTAATGTACCCTTTTTTGTAACTCAAATAAAAATAATTTTTTTATTAATTTTAAAAAATACTAAAATATCTTTTAGATTTCAAGATACTTGATTGTAATAGAAACTAATATTTAAATTTCATTATAAAATGACTAAAATTTACCTAAAATTCATTTTAAGAGAATAAAAAATTTTCTAAACTTTAATTTTAAAGAGCCTATTTTTTTATAATTATAATACATTTTATTATTATTCATATTAATGATGTACATTAATTGCTATTATTATAATAATTATTATTACTGTTATTATTGTTACTTCTTATGACTAGCACATTTTTTAACCAGAATGTTTTTACATCTTTTAATAAAATTGTTTTAATCAATGAGCAAGTGATTTAAATTTACCGTGGTTTCTTTTATTAGTGAGGTTGACACGTGTAATGAGTGGTCTAGATCTTCAGAAATATGGGTTTTGAATTTCCTTTGAACACACGTGATGGTCATACGAGATGGTAGTCAAGTGATGATTAATTACTTGTTTATCATACTTTCCTCACGCTAAAAGCTTCCCCATTACACTTAAATTTGCATACTACTCAACATCAATTTCTACTGCCAAAAACGGCAACTATTTTTTCGCCAGAACAATGTCCAGTCTTAGTAAAACTTTCCATGCTTTGTTAGGAAGAGTAGATTATATTTTGATTCTCTACCCATGCCATCTACATCGTACGCCCATTTGGAAATCTAAAAATTTTATCCTTGCACCCTCGCATATGCTAGACATTCTTGCTACTCATTCTAGTTACTCTTATATAATTGCCACTTTGACACCATTGCCGTGGAGGCCACACACAAACCACAAACAAAAAAGAATTCACCCAAACGGACCACATGGAACCAACACCAGACTATTATTGCGTATTTGCCGGTTAGGTACCTGGGACCTACACTTCCTTCGAAGAGGTTCAAGAACAGATTAATGACTTCCATGGTTTATCTTGGTGTAAGTTCTCATCTCTTAATAATGCCGACAAAGCATCGGTCCTCTTCTTCAGTGACGGGGACTACGATCGTGGTCTAAGTCGCATTAACAATGGCTTGGCGCCGGAGCCAGTTACCCTGGACCATTATCGTGAAAAATAACATGTTGCATTGCGAGCCCTGCATAAACGGTTTCGCCACGAGGACCAGATCCCCCTTCCTCACTACTTGCGAGGTAAGTTCCTTTCACACCTAAACTGCTTTACATGCATACTTTAATCACATTTCCTTGCTAGCAGCACCTAATACTCCTCTTTTGTTTTCGTAGCCGACGACCTTGCCCCAAGAAAACCCACCAACGCTCACCTTCTCACCTTCAACATGAGAAAACTGCTTAATGATGCATGTTACAGGCTTGAAATTCTGGAACCCCTGTACCAAGTCATCACAAAAACCTTCCGCGATGGTCACAAATGTTACCGCCACCTCGCCTCATTGGCCCTCCCCCCTGTCAACAACCTTTGGTCGAGTCTGGCCAAATTGCGTTCAATGTCGATACTAGCATAGAAGATGCCGCGAAAATGACACTACGCGCACTCTGTGCCAGCCTAGAAGTCGTCGTTGACGACTACAACTACAATATTGTCCAGGCTTTGACGGACAAATATGCCAACCTCGCCGATCACTTTCGCAACATCGGGCGAAAGGGAAATATGAATGTCGTACACTCAGACGACGACACTGAAGAACCCCCAAAAAAGGTTTTTGACCTTGATGCCATCACCAATCGCAGGATGGGTGCATCCAGCTCCGTCATCCCACTCGAATCGGACTAATCTTTCTGGGCACATCCTGCTCCAATTGCATCTCCACCTGGCTCTAACTATAAGTTCCCACACCTTAAGTTGTCTCTCTTCTATGTCACATGTCGTTCTTCCAGTCCCATCGTCCTTTCCATATGGTTACCTTCACTACTTCCCTCATGCCAGTTCCTGTCTTTAAACTTCTGTAACTTTCTACTAATGCTTTTATTTTCATGCAATGATAATCACGTTGTAACAATCTTTTCTTATTTTCATGAGTATTGGCATGGGTTTACGCTTTTTATCATATCTCATTCTTACCCCTCACATCTTTTAAAATTTGGTGGTAAGTCGACAAAATAACACCTTAAATTGTACTAATCACTCTGTACTCTAAGGATTCCTCCCTGCTTAAGTGCTAATTACAAAATAGTAAAATTTAATCACAACAAAATAACTACCTAAACCCTTTTTTGGGAGCACTCCCTCATTATGCCTGGAGCCAATTCTCCTGCCACATCTCCCATCCAATAAATAATGACTCAGTAACATTTTAATTTACTCCTTTATTTCTTTTAATTTTATTTTAATTGTATTTCATGAATACCACTTATTTCGAATTTCTTTAAAAAAATATTCATTACCTATCAACTACAAATTTTAATAAACAAAAATATTCTAAATTTACATAAATATTACCAAAAAAAATTCCAACAACAAAAGTATCTTTTTCCTCGTCCTATTTTTGCAAATACCATATAATTCACTTTCAAGAAAAATCAATAATTTTTTTAAAACATTTTAATGCACTAGACAAATCAATCAAAACTAAGACTTGCTTAGACTTAATTTAGTCACATTTTTTTCATTTTAAATGTACCTGATAAAATTTACCTTAGATTAAAAATGGCATCCGCTGTGTGGTGTTATTATTATTTTTTTTTACATAAAATAAAATATTATACTTGTCGTGCTCGTATTAGTCATTGTAAATAATTGATAACGAACGTCACAGAACAAAACAAAGGATAACGACAACAATAAAGAGAAGAATTATACTTTGAAGAAAATAACTTTAAATGAAAAGATTATACCACAATAAATAACATATTTCAAATCAAATAATTTTTTACAATTGAACTTAAATATTTAAAACAAAAAATAAACATTTAAATTGGTAACAACATATATTAACTTAAGTCAAATTTTTAGAAATGTCAAAACTTTACTAAACAATGCCTAACTTTTAACTTTGATGAATTTGTTTCTACAAAAATATTTTCATAAAACAAAACCACTTTCACAAATTTCTCTACAAGCGAACCATACTTTATTTAAAACAACAAAAACATCGGATGCTTTTAATATTTTGAATTTTCTAAACATATTTTTTCAAACATAAAAATAATTTTATCTATTTAAATTTTTTAGACATAACAAATAAATCCACAAATAACTCTAACTCATGAAATAGCATTAGAATAAAATTAAACCAGGTTACCAGGTAACCTAACATTTTACCCATTCAATGCTCTTTTTTGAAACACACTCATTTACAACGGTCCAACACAGAATTTTTGTTTCATGGAACTAAACTGGCCCAAACCATGGAACATGGCCCAATCGTAAAAGAGAAGTAACCAAAAAGGCAACTGGCCCAAAACCAAATCGACTCCACTCAGCTTCATCAAATCACTCCCCCACAGCTTTCAAGCATAAACTCACTATGGGCAAGCATGCGAATTGCTTTCTTACTCAACGCATAACTTTCCAAACTCGTTGAGGTCCCACCATTGTACTATACACTCTTTTTACGAAATACCGCATGCCCCAATCCTCACCATTCTACTTTTTAAAATTATATCTGAATGGTTGAATAGAGCGAAATATCACATTCTGCATCGCTACAGTGTCATATGTGAACATCTTCCTATAATATATTAGTACATATTATATTACTATATGAACAATTCGTGTACAGTAATAAGTATTTACCATATACTATATTAGTATATACTATTTTACTACAGTAAACATTTACTATATAATTATGGATTATCATATTAAAGAAAATTCATAGTAAAGTAAATATTTACTATATACTATATTAGTACCATAGAATATTTGTAGTTCAAAATACATGTAGGACCATTATCCTAATTTTTAAATAAGATTGGTATAAAAAGAATGAATAACTATAATACAATAAATGCTAAATGGTATTTTTACAATTGAAGTATATAAATAATTAAACAAAATTTTATTAGTATAATTATATATCAAACAATTTATATAAATATAAATCACAAATTAAGCAATTTTATAAATTATTTTCAACTATCCTATGTTCCACTTTGTTTAGATAAGAAAAATATAATCATACACCAATAAATAAAATAATAAAATTAAAAAAAATTAAACGAGAAAATAAATAACATTATAATGTTATCAACCAGGCATTAATTGTTCGTAAAAAAGCGAAGCTTCTCGATATTAAATTGAAAGATTGATTTTTATGATTGCATATATTCATATGATTGTGTTTAAATTTAGACTTTTTTTTTTGTTTCTTTAATATCAATTTTTTTGTATGATTATTTAGCCATATAGATAAATTAAGTAAGAGCGCGTAACGTGAGTGGTACTCTAGTTAATATATAATAAAAATGTAGTAGATGGTTAGTTACTTGACAAGTGGTGTATTCTATAATAGATAAATATTAGTCTTCATTGTATGACAAATGGCAAAATAATAAAAAATAAAAAAATAATAAAAAAACTAAAGATCTGCAGACAAAACAATTGGGCGAGATTTTAATTTAAATTCAAATTTAAAATTATTTTGTTACAGCTATCCTCATGTATATGTCAGTTTGTTCAAATTTGTCATACAAAAATTTAAAACAAGAAAAGCCATAGAGCTGCAAGTCTTGGTAGAGGAAGTAGTTAGACAGTGAAAAAAGAAAGAAAGAAAATGGCGGCCACAAAGAAGAAGATGGTGACAAAGAAAGAAAACGACGGTCGAAGAAAGAAAGGACGACGGAAAAAGAAAGAAAGGACGACAGAAAAAGAAAACGACAGTGAAAAATGAAGAAAAAAGAAAAAGGCGGTCGGCATCGCAGAGAAGAAGAAAATGACGGTGCAAAAAGAAAAGACGACAGAAGATGGAGAAGAGGGTGGCGATGACAGCGACGATCACAGAGAAGGAGGCTAAATCGACAAAGAAAAGAAGAGGAATGAGGCGACGACAGTGATGGAGCCCATTACCACTATTGGATCCATAGAGCTACGGCCGAGGAAAATTCAAATCATTTTGGGACTAGAATTTTAGTGCAGGTAATCTTAATTGTCACATTTTAATAATATTCTTCTATCTATTCTCTGTTTAATGTTGGAAATTAACATTTTAAAGTATTAATTAGGTCATTTTTTGCATAGGCAAATAAGAGGATATGAGGATGTATGGACTTATGGACTGCCAAGTTTATAAGATAACTTGATTCATGTGACTTAAAAGAAAAAAGAACAAAACAATTAGAAAGGTAATATTGATAAGGAGACAATGAAGTTACACTTGGTCGTCCGCAAAATTAGTGTTGTCTGGTCTTCCAAATTTGGTGTGAATGATAGAAAAAAGACGATTGAATGCTGCAATGTGCAATTTCTCTATACTTCTATTGCCACTACTTGGAAATTTAATTTAATTTAAAGTTATTTATTCTACATTTGTGTTCTTTTCTTTTGCTGATTGCTTTAAGTATTCATTTTTTTATTGTTGTTTTTGTTTTGCTATTTAGGACTTCAGACATATACCAATGAGTTGTAACTGAAAGTGTTGTCATAAATGGTTTTGGAATTCACAGGTTAAAACTTCAATTTTTCTCCTTTAAGATATTTTGTGGCTATTAATTTGTTATATGTGATGAAATTTCAAAATCTAGATCAGGTACAGCTACAGATGCAATGATGGTTGAGGTCAGGAAAATAATGTACATAGTTGTTGTCAAAGATGCCGCCCTCTGTTCCAATTTATTCTTTGTTTTTTTTTTCGATTCTCATGTTAATGAATTTGGATTTTGAAACAATTTAAACCATAGAAAACGTTTTCTTTTATGAGCAGCAAGTGAAACAAAGACTGTGCAACTTGAACTATTTGTAATTGCCAAGTGGAATAAAGATAGGGCTTCTTTGATTACTTGCTTTTTGGTGTTAGTTTTTTAATGCTATAGTTTCACATAGATTAAGGGCTACTTTAGCTATTTGCTTAATTATTTGGTGTTACTTTTTTAGTGCTATGGTCGTGGTAGAGGGAAGGTTTCTATTGGTACCCCTCTATTCTAACTACCCTAGTGATGTCATAGGCAATAGATACACCAGACCAACCGTTCATCATGGTCCCTAACTCCAAATATAGGGCTCCTTCTACCTCGATGATGCAACATCCATCTGCTCAGCAGCCTACTATCTCGACGACGCCACCTCTATTCACTCAGCAACCCAATATCTCGACAACGACAGACACCACGGTGCCAGAATCCCCTCACGGATCCCAGCCAAATGCTCTTCCACGACCTCCCATCATACAGATGACGATTTGGCCTGATGGGACGACGGCGTGAGTACTATTTTAAGTCTTTTATATGCAAACTATTTTCGTTAGTCAGTTTAATTTAATTACACTCAATTTTCTAGTTTTAGTGGATTTAGGTTGTTAAGATATGTTCGACTTAGAATAGTAGGTTTGAACTGATAAAAGTGTTTGCTAATTCTTGATTGTTGATGGAGGTTGCTGCTTAAGTCATATAATGCAATATAGATGAAACTACTAATCTTAATTAATTGAGCTCTTTATTGTTGATTGATGGATGTTGCTACTTGATTCTTGTTTATTGATTGTTGATAGATATTGTAGTTTAAGTAAATTACTGATGAATATAATTTTTTGCGCATTCTAGTTATAGATGAAACTTTACCAAAATTTCTAAAAAACTTAAATATAATTGAAGTTTATAGATTATTTCAAATAAATTTTTAGTAAACTACTAATCTTAAGTTTTCTATTGATAGGTTTGCGCTTAATAGAAATGTATGTACACATGAGTGTACTAATATCATCAAGCTGATGTATGATCATCCATGCTTAAGCTACAAGAAGATCCCAACTGAGACCAGAGAGAGATGGTTTCAGAAGTGGGCGGTAAAAAATCAACATATTCAAATCTTAGTTAGTTTATTGATGCGTGAGTATCCTTTCTATCTTTTCCTAGTGAATTTGCATTCAAATTGTTGAGTTTAATCAAGATTTAATTACCTTTAGCCACTATGAATGCTACTTTGAGTTGTTTGCAATTTCTGTTTATTTCAGGTAGCATTCGGATGGATTTGACGGAGTTTTGTAGCAGAAAAGGAAGAAAGCGAATGATGTTGTCAACCCCGACCTCCTTGCAATCAAACAAGAATAACTTGAGCTACAGAGGTCCAATTAACCGGATTTTAGTGGTATTGGAAAGCTAACTTCTAGAGCTTTTCAACGATATATAATAGTATATCCTTTTCTTCCATTTCATACGGGCCACTTCACGCCAAACTTGAGGAAGCTCAAGTTTGGCGCCAGCTCAAGGCCTCCAAAGAGAAATTGCACTGCCATCTCCACGCCGAAGTTGAGTTTTCTCAAGTTCAGCGTCAACTCAAGGAAAGCAAGAGAAAGCAATGCTGCCTCCTCCTCGCCGAACTTGAAGTTCTTCAAGTTCGGCGTCAACCTTAATGAGTCCAATGGTCCCCACTCGCCCTAGGATGCATTACACGTTAAGGTTTTGCAAATTTGATTTAACTTTTATTATTAAAATTAGGAAAAGATATTATTTAGATTTTAGGAAATATATTTTATATTAATTAGGATTAGATATAAAAGGGAAAAGAATCAGCCCTTCGGGCTCATCTCTTCTCTACTACCTCATTCCGCAACTGACAATTTTTACGAATCTTAATTTTTTCTCTGAACCATGAACAACAAAACCTCCACTGTTAAGGTTAGGAGCTATGTCTTTTGTATGGATTGAGACTATTACTTTTCTATTTTGATTCATGTACTGATTTATAATTCAAGAATTATTTTTGTTCTTTATTTTATGAGTCTGGGTGGAACGGAAGTATGACCTTGGTTCTAATTGAGTTTTTGTATAATTTTGAAAAGCTCTTTACTTGAATAACAGCTTGAAAACATATTCTCCTAAATTCTAATTATCTTGACTTAACGGGATACGTGACTTATAATCCTCTTATATTTGGGTAATTAGGATTTTTGTGACATATAAACTAGAATTGAACTTCATCCTCTAATTAGAATTAAGTGACCAAGGAATTGGCGGTTGATGAATTTTAGAGGAGACTAAAAAGGTCTAAGGAATTAAGGTTTAGTCACATATAGTTTGCCACGAATTGAATCTTGCATGATTAAAATAGTTAGTAAGAAAGTCAATCCGGAAGATAAATATTTCTAAAGCCTTAACTGTTTTCTCCATATATTATTCACAACTTGTTTACTGTTTGTTTTTTGATTCTCTGAATTACTGTTAATGCTTTTGAACCTTCAAACATCATTTTCTGTTTGTCTGACTAAGCAAATCACTTGACCATTGTAGCTTGATTCATCAATCCTCGTGGAATCGACCCTCATTCACCTGAGGTATTACTTGGTACGACCCGGTGCACTTGCCGATTAGTTTGTGGGTTATAAAATTCTGCACCATTTATATCTTGTATTTGTTTAACTATGTATTTAATTTCGATTAAAACGTGCTAAAGGTTCTTTCTACAGTAGAAATTTATATGAAACAAGACTCACGATCTCATGATCAGCAAGATCTTCGACTATCGAATGGCTAGGTGGCTTAAGCAGATGTTGGAAGACGTACATGAGCATCATGACCACCTCACCATTTGGCTTCGTTCGGACATTAAAAAGGCATTGTATTTCTATTGGGAGACTGATTAGGGGTTCAAGTGTCATCATCTCACAAACAGAGCTAACATGGCATCGGCCAGGTCGTCAAAATATATCGGTAGGTTAGCGACTTTCATGAAGACAAAGGCCAGGTTGGTAAGTAATTTGTTTCATTTTGTTATTAAGTCCGTTTAGTCTTAATATAATGTCATTATTACTTGACTTAACATGTGGTTTCAAAATGTATAGTATAAGTCGTTGGATCATGAGGCGACAATGGCGGAGACCTTCA
This sequence comes from Arachis stenosperma, assembly GCF_014773155.1. Classification (NCBI taxonomy): domain Eukaryota; kingdom Viridiplantae; phylum Streptophyta; class Magnoliopsida; order Fabales; family Fabaceae; genus Arachis; species Arachis stenosperma. The sequence goes on along the minus strand of NC_080379.1, from coordinate 40,239,965 downwards.
AGTATACCCACACGTTGAAGGAGAACAAGGAGAGGTTTGCTAATCAGCAGGCCACGGATCATTATGTGAGTAAACATATACAATTTTTAAATTAACTGTACCCCTAATCATAAAATGTGTTACATAGGAGTGGTGCACGAAATTGTGATCACTACAACTCAAAACAATCCCTAGTAATGGCTCCAAAGACTTGGTGCTCAATACCATGGCATAAACACAACTTCGCACAACTAACCAGCAAGTGCACTGGGTCGTCCAAGTAATAAACCTTACGCGAGTAAGGGTCGATCCCACGGAGATTGGTGGTACGAAGCAAGCTATGGTCACCTTGTAAATCTCAGTCAGGCAGACTCAAATGGTTATAGTGGTGAACGAATAAAGCAGTAAGATAAAGATAGAGATACTTATGCATATCATTGGTGAGAGCTTCAGATAAGCGTATGAAGATGCCTTCCCTTCCGTCTCTCTGCTTTCCTACAGTCTTCATCCAATCCTTCTTACTCCTTTCCATGGCAAGCTTGTGTAGGGTTTCACCGTTGTCAGTGGCTACCTCCCATCCTCTCATTGAAAGCGATTGCATATGCCCTGTCACGGTCATAGCGGAATTCATCTGTCGGTTCTCAATCAGGCCGGAATAGAATCCAGTGATTCTTTTGCGTCTGTCACTAACGCCCCGCCCTCAGGAGTTTGAAGCACGTCACAGTCATTCAATCATTGAATCCTACTCAGAATACCACAGACAAGGTTAGACCTTCCGGATTCTCTTGAATGCCGCCATCAGTTCTTGCCTATACCACGAAGACTCTGATCTCACGGAATGGCTGGCTCGTTTGTCAGGCGAGCACTCGGTTGTCAGGCGATCAACCATGCATCGTGCAATCAGAAATCCAAGAGATAAACACTAGGGCCTCGAATGCTTGTAGAACAAGAATGGTTGTCAGTCACCTTGTTCATAGGTGAGAATGATGATGAGTGTCACGGATCATCACATTCATCAAGTTGAAGAACAAATGATATCTTGGACAAAGAACAAGCGGAATTGAATAGAAGAACAATAGTAATTGCATTAATACTCGAGGTACAGCAGAGCTCCACACCTTAATCTATGGTGTGTAGAAACTCCACCGTTGAAAATACATAAGAACAAGGTCTAGGCATGGCCGTGAGGCCAGCCTCCCAAAGTGATCAAAAGATCTAAAGAAAAAGGTTCCAAAGATCAGATCATTCTCTAAATACAATAGTAAAAGGTCCTACTTATAGAAAACTAGTAGCCTAAGGTGTACAAAAATGAGTAAATGACATAGAAATCCACTTCCGGGCCCA